>NC_056745.1:1309244732-1309514732 GCF_019279795.1 Protopterus annectens | reverse complement strand
TGGCACTAGGTGGAACTGGGAGGAGCCAGAATGCCCTGCAACACAGCAGTGGCAAAGCCTGCTCTAGTTTTGGAGTATAAAGGTAGGTGGTACTGTTTAGTGAAGGTATGCACAGAACTCCAAGTGGCTGCCTCCAAAATATCTTTGGTAGGGACTCCTCTGACGAAGGCTGCAGAGGTAGCTGTGGCCCTTGTGGAGTGGGATCTGATGCCTGCAGGTAGAGATTTACTATGAAAGGAGTAACAAAACCGTATGCAGTGGCCTATCCATTTTGAAATTGTCTGTTTGGAAATTGGCTTCCCTTGAGCTCCTACAGCATAGGACACAAAGAGTTGTTCTGATTTCCTGAAATGCTTTGTTCTGTCCAAATAGTAACGTAGCTGTCTATGGATATCTAAGGAATGTAGCAGCCTTTCCCCTTTGTTTTGAGGATTGGGGTAAAGGGGAGGTAAGTATATGGCCTAATTTAAAGCTACCCTGGATACTACCTTAGGCATAAATGACGGGTTGGTTCGTAGGGAAACCCTGTCCTGATGGAAGATGAGAAAGGGCTGCACAGCCATGAGGGCTTGTAGTTCCGAGACCCTACGAGCTGAAGTAATGGCCAGAAGGAAAGCTGTTTTCCAGGACAAATATTGCAAATCTGTTGAGGCAGCTGGTTCAAAGGGAGGCAATGTTAATTTTTCTAGAATGTAATTAAGATCCCAGGCTGGTATTGGTTGTTTCCTTGGAGGTCTTATATTCTTAGCCCCTCTGAGGAACTGCATTAAGAGTGGGTGAGAGAATAAGGGTGGATCAGTGTTGTATTCTGCAGAAATGGCTGAGGCATGGATTTTGATGGAGGAAAATGAAAGTCCACTGTTCAACAGCTCAGCTACATACTGTAATATCGGAGGCAAATTCAGTTTTCTAGGATCCTGGCCCTTTTTCTCATTCCAAGCGCAAAACCGTTTCCATTTTGCGGAGTAAGCTTTTCTAGTAGATGGCCTTCTGGCCTCCAAAATGACATCCTGCATCTCCTTGGAGAGTAGGGTCTGTTGTGGTGTTAAGGAATTTTCCATGCAGCCAGATTGAGTGTTTTCAGCTGACTGTGAAGAGTTTTGTAGCTGTGCTGAGTCAGGAGAAGAGGCATTAGAGGTAGGGTCCAGGGAGGAGAATGTGTTAGGCTCCTCACGAGTGGGTACCAGTGTTGTCTTGGCCAGTCTGGAGCAATCAGTATCATCTTCGGTCTGTCTGCTCTTGCTTTCAAGAGCACTTTGGGCAGTAGAGGCAAAGGTGAAAAGGCGTAAACTGTCCGTGCTGCCCAACTGAAAGAAAAGGCGTCCACTCTCCAGGCCTTTGGATGAAATGTCCTTGAGCAGAATTTTGTCAATTGATGATTCCTGTGGGAGGCAAAGAGATCTATGTCTGGCCTTCCCCACTCTTGGATTATCTTTGTAAACACTTGAGGATGCAACTTCCATTCGTGCGGGTCTGTCATATTTCTGCTTAGATTGTCTGCCAGCGTGTTTTCCAAACCTGGCAGGTACTGTGCTTGAAGTTTGATTTGCCATTCCAGAGCCATGTTCCAAAGTGACATGGCCAGCCTGCACAGGGGGTATGAATGTGTTCCTCCTTGTCTGTTTATGTACCACATTACTGTGGTGTTGTCTGTTCTTATCAATAATTGTCCTGGATGCAGGAGGTCCTTGAAAGCTGTAATTGCATTTATCACTGCTAGCATTTCCTTTTGATTGATGTGAAGGTGCTTTTCCTTTTGGGACCATTTGCCCTGAATGCACCTGTCTGTCATGTGTGCCCCCCAGGCGTAGTCTGAGGCGTCTGTTGTGATGACTTGATTTGCTTGAGGCTTGCAGAATGGTAGACCTGTGTTTGTTTGGCATGCTTGGGCCCACCATAGAAATTCCTTTTGCAAACATGGAATTAGTGGTATTATTGTTTCCAAACTGTGGCTGTGTTGAGACCATAGGTTTTTTTAGGTACCATTGAAGTTTCCTCATATGCAACTTTGCACATGGGATTAGAAGAATGCAAGATGCCATGAAGCCCAGAGCCTGCAGGATTTTCCTTGCAGTTAGCCTGGTACAATTTGCTAGCATCTTGAAGTATTGAGTTAGTTGCCCCTGTTTTTCTGGCGTAAGATAGGCCATCTGGGTGTTTGTGTCCAAGTTGGCACCCAGGAAAATTATTTTCTGAGATGGTGTTCGCCTGGATTTCTCTTTGTTGACTGTGTATCCCAGAGAATTCAATAACCATGTTACATAAGCCAGATGTTCCAGAAGTATGTGTTTGCTGTCCGCTTGGATCAGACAATCATCCAAATAAGGGTAAATTTGTATCCCTTGAAGTCTGCAGTAGGCAATTACTGATGCCAGGCATTTCATGAATACTCTGGGCGCAGTAGATAAGCCAAAGGGCAATGCAGAGAATTGATAGTGGATTGAACCTGCAAGAAATCTGAGGTACCTTCTGCAGCTTTGTCTGATTGGGACATGCAGGTATGCCTCCTTGAGGTCCAATGTTACCAGCCAAGACTCCTTGCCCAGCATGGGAAGAAGCTGCTGTAAGGTGAGCATCTTGAATTTTGGTGCAGTAGAAATGTGTTTAGGATGGATAAGTCCAAAATGGGTCTCCAATCGGTTCCCTTCCTTGGTACCAGGAATAGTCTGGAATAAAAACCTTGACCTTGTTCGTGAGTAGGTACCTCTTGAATAGCTTTCATGTCCATGAGCTTTGAAATTTGTATTTGAGCCTCTGCCCTTTGATTGTGTGGCAGGTTTGGCATGCCTCTCATTTTGGAAGAGTGTGAAAATGAAATCTGTAGCCTCTGTTTATAATGTCCAGGATCCATTTGTCTTTGTGACAATATGCCAATTTTTGAAAAAATGCCAGCTTTCCTCCCAAGGGTGCTGCCACCTGAGCCTTGCTTGGCATGCAAAGGGAAAGTCATTGGGTTTGTTTCCTGTATTGTTGTGCACTGTCTTCGCCACCTCTTGGTGCTGGAGATTGCCATTGTCTGCCTCTATATGATCCTTGAGATTGTCCTCTGCCCCTTGTGCACCTGTATCTACCTCTTTGGGGCTTGTCCGTGGCTGGAAAGGACCAGTTTTTTGAAGGCCAATTTCTGCTAAAACGTGGTGGTTGTACCTGTAGAAAAGCTTTGACAGTTTGCATAGATTTAGCTTTTTCTTCCATTTTCCGTAGTATCTCCTCAGCATTAGTACCAAATAATACATCCTTTTGTAAAGGAGCATCTAGTAGTTTAGCTTTAACATGATCAGGCAAGGTTTGTTCCCTAAGCCAGGCATGTCTACGAATGACTGATCCTGTAAGCAGCTCTACTTGAGGCCTCTAGAGCATCACAGCCACATTGTAAGGTGCGTTTACCCACTTGTACTGCACTATGCATCATATCCTGCAACTCCTTCAAATCTGGTTGTTCAGGTTGTGACATTTTATTCCTTAATTGTGAGAACAGAAACTGTTGATATTTAAGCATATGGAACTGACAATTTAAGGCCCTCATGGCTAGGGTGGCCGAGGTATATACCTTTTTTCCCCACCTTTCTAAGGATCTAGACTCTTTCTCGGAAGGTAATGGATTCTTAGCAGTGGAGGCCTTCATTCCCTTGGGGCCTTGAGAAATGGTTTCAGGGTCAGCATTATGGCTTTTGTAAAGAAATTGGTGTGAGTTAGGAACTCTGTAGTACCTATCAGGCTTGACTGGGGCAGGAGGCAGGGAATCCGGATTAAGGCAAGCCTCCGAGTAAACATCATCAAGTATGTCCAAGACAGGAGGTATCGCCAGAGGTCTGTGCTGAGGTAGCAAAAGAAATTCCCTAAGCCTTTTCTTGGAATCTGAAAAATCTTGGCCTTCCCAATGGAAGTGTTCCTTCAAGGTATGCAAGGTTTCCCCGAAAGAAAAATCCTCTGGGGGGGGGGGGGATACAGAAGGAATGGACTTGCTCTGCATCAGAATCTTCAAAAGGGGAGTACGAGTGTTCCTCTTCATCAGAATGTTCTGAAATAATGGAGCCCTGGTCAGAAGAGGGAGAATCTTCCTCCACTCTAGGTCTCTTGTCCGGAGGGGGTTGGGAACCCCTGATAAGAGTAATTAAATCCTCACCATTTTGAGCATCTGCTTTTTAGGCATGGGACCTGGAGATGGGCCCTGTGCAACAGACCTCTTGGAATGCATGGCTGATTTAGACTTAGTAAAGGCCTTTATGGAAAAGGAAGATGAAGGTCTGAAGACACCATGGGTGGAAGTGGACCTGTCCACATTAAGAGGCTCAACACTCACAGTGGCTTCGGTAGCTGTAGTCAGGGTATGGGCCGAGGAACCTGCAGTCTCGGTTACAGAAGACACCGCCAGAGGAGTGTCGTCGGTAGTTAGGGGCTGCGTAGGCGCCTCGCTGAGAACCGGACCACGTGTAGCTGGTTTTGGCGTGGTGTCGGTGGAGACCGCGGACCTCACGTGTCGGTCTTTGTCCTTGCGTTTTTTGGACAAAACAGTAGTCGGAGTCTCCGACGACATTTTAGAATTAAAAGCTTTACCAAAAAAGTGCTGGGCGAACTCCGCCCGATGCTTAATAGTGCGTTTATTGAAAGTAGCACAAAAGCGACAGTCTGAGACGTCGTGGTCTGGGCCTAAACAAGGTATACGGAGAGAATGGAAATCCTTATGCGGTATTTGCTTCCCACGAGAAATACAATTGTTAACTTTGTCTGACATCGGTCTGAGGCAAGAAAAGTTTCCCCAACGGGGTACTTAGCTTTAAAGAAGACTTCAGTTTCCAAATTTTCGTAATTTCAGGAGCTGGCCGACCGGCACTTACGAACTGCTTCTGCTTTGGGCACCGCGCGGCAAAAAAGACTGAAGAAAACGGCGTCGGCTGTGTCTTATGTACCCCTGTCGCACTGACGTCAGAAAGCGACGACAACCGACGCCGGACCTAGACTTTGGAATTCGGCCGACCGAAGACCCGCCTGACGGCAGGAGAACCCATCTGTTATGACTGTAGCTGTATGCACGATGAACATCTGATGGGTCTTATTGTAACCCGAGTGATGGTCAGATGCGCCAACTAGAATTATTACTTTTGTGACTAATTCTTACATGGATGACCCAGATAAGTTTGCCATTTCTGCTTGTATTACTGTACTTCTGCTTATACTCAGTAGATGGGCATGTTTCCACGCTTTTTCAGTCATGGGTGGAAATTAGGTGGTAGGAGGAAGGACTCCATAACATCCAAGTGTTATACTATTTTGACTGAATTATACTATTTTGACTGAATTATAATGATACAGTATTTCTACTGAATGATAATGAATGCCTCTGCACTCCACACTAACATGTATTAGAACATGCTAATGCAAAACGTGTGTGTGTGTGTGTGTGTGTGTGTGTGTGTGTGTGTGTGTGTGTGTGTGTGTGTAGTAGGTATGTACCTCTGCAGCGTCATCACCACTTATGTACCTAGTGCAAAGAATACTGCCCCTGGAGCTAGGATGGGAGAGTTGGATGGGCTAATCAAGTAATGCACTGGATGGGCTAACCAGGTAATGCATATGATATACATCTGCAAACATCAGTAGTAATGTTTGCATTTTCTTTCCTTTGCAGGTTTGTCCACCTTCTGACACTGACTTGGCTTCATGAGCAGGAGAACGACAAGTGAGCGTGTGGGTATGTGGCCATTCCTACATTCACTGGGCTGCCAGCCATGCCTCCGTAACTGAAAACCAAAACAATTTGAGCTTCCCCACATCCAGTGTGAAGGTATACTGGATTGCAAGAAGAGGTATGCATTGGAGCGGAGTACTGCAGTTTTTGGAAGAGAAGTGGATCTATAATCTGTCATGACAGCATCACCGCAGAAGTTGTTCAACTGTTCAGAAGGGATGGTGTTCACCTAAGTGAGGAGGGCATTGCGTTGTTCTTGACTGACCTCCACAATGGTGTGAGCAGAGCTATGCAGGACTGGTAATATGCAGCTTGTGAGAAGAATGGAAAACACCCATAACCAAGTACGGACCAGTATGGTAAGTAAAACTCTATTATGAAATGTGTTGTGTAAAATATATTTTTATGAATTTGGCAAATAACTGTGGTAAGGAGCTGGTGAAGATGCTGAGAAAAAAAAACTGTTTCAGGAAAGTGCTAGCACATACAATCTAATATGTCAGTAACCATCCTGCAATACTTTTTTTTTATTCTGCTTTTATCAGGCATGTGTAGAGTTTAGATGACAGAAAGGGCTTAGTAATACAGAACTTGATCCCTTGGGACCAGTGCTGAATGGACACATGTAAAGAGAAATGGCACAGGTAAGGCAGACTGCTGACACTGAAGGAGGTCATGAGACTGTTAATGGTATCAGTGTCTGAGTGGGTAGCCAGCACAGGTATCAGACAGATCAGATGGCCTTGCCTGCCACTGAAGTCTCATGCCTTACTGGGTTCATTAGTGGAGTAGCGGTCCTTACCTTGCTTTTTTCTCTTTACATGTACCCATTCAGCAGTATGTTGGCTACACCAATAATGTGTATATTTACAATCATGTGTGTCTACATGGTAAAACAACTGCTTCAGAATGCTGTACACATGTACATATATCAGTTTTGTTAGGACTCAGGTTATGGAAATTATGATTTTTTCATATTTTGGTAAATAACTTTGCAAGGGAGCATGTCAGTGTGCCAAGTAATATCTCATTTTGAAGACAGTATTGACAGTCCTAACATGGTAAAATAATTGCGTCTGTATGTTGTACACATGTGCAGATATCAAAGTCTGTTACGGGACTTAGGTTATGGAAATTATGATTTGTTTCATATTTTGGTAAATAACTTTGCAAGGGAGCATCTGAATGTGCCAAGTAATACCTCATTTCGAAGACAGTATTGCTGGTTCCAACATGGTAAAAGAATTGTGCCTGTATGTTATACATATGTGCAGATATCAAAGTTTGTTTCGGACTTAGGTTATGGAAATTAAGATTTGTTTTTCATATTTTGGCAAATAACTTTGCAAGGGAGCATCTGAATGTGCTAAGTAATACCTAATTTTGAAGACAGTATTGATAGTTCCAACATGGTAAAAGAATGGTACATGTATGTTTGTACACGTGCAGATATCAAAGTTCGTTTTGGACTTAGGTTATGGAAATTATGATTTTTGTAATATTTTGGTAAATAACTTTGCAAGGGAGCATGTCAGTGTGCCAGGTAATACCTCATTTTGAAGACAGCGTTACTTCTTACAACATGGTAAAAGAACTGTCTGTGCACTGTACATATGTACAGATATCACAGTTTTAGTTTGTACGATTATGAAAAGTATACATTTACAATACTTATTATTATGCCCATATCTTTGCAACGGAGCATGGTGATGACACAAATGATGCATCATTTTGAAGTTGACATTCAGACGCACAACTTCTACACTGATATGTAGGCTCTGTCTGTTATAGGTGATGAGATATTATGCTTTATCAATTATGAGAAATATTATATTCTCATTTATGGAGATAGTCACATAAATATGATTGAGTATCACACAGTAATGGTTAAGGTATCATTTTAAAGCTGACATTCATACTAACAAATTGTATGGGTCTACGTGGTACATTGACCAAGATATTGCGTTTTGCTTTTCCAAAAAGGTAAAAAAATATGCACAACATCAACATTCCTTGCCAAATATTTAATAATGACTTTGATATGCACTATCAACATTTACACTGTTGGAAAGGTCAGTGTCTGCTGAACAACTTTCGCATTTACATTTTTAGTCTAGCTCTTATAGTTAAAGATTTATGAACATTTGTTTTCTGTATGGTATTAGAAATGGATTTTCTGAAGATGAGCTCAGGCTGCACTGTCGTTCCTATGGTGGAATTAAACAGGCAGCTTTTTCTGAGGTGCTCCGGAGTGAGTGAGTTAAACAATAAATAATTTCTGATATTGTTGTCAAGAGTCTCAATGTTCTTTTTAAGTTCAACTATTTTCTTTTCATTATGTTTAATTAAAACAGTAAGCACTTCACATCCTTGTTTGTTACAAAGTTCAAGCAACTCGCAATGTAATTCTGTTCCTTGTATAAGTTCTGTCGGATATTTCCAATTTCGGAGTCCTTTTGGCACTTGCTGTCTTCTAACACTCCTCTAAATAAGAGTTTTCAAGCTGTAACTTCTGTAGTTGAAATGCTTGGTCCTTAACTGCTCCAATGTGCTTGTCCAAACTGCCATGATTTACTTCACTTGCCGCTGCACTGAAAGAGCATTCTCTCCGCTCCAACCCAAGAATGTATAGAAAATGTTTCATTCTGTCTTTCCTCATTGGCCAGTGAAGTACTGGCTCTATCTTCCCCATGGAAACCAGGAAGTGAATTATCTGAACTCCTTATAACCCTCTCTGTGCTGGGGTTATTAAGTCAGATTCAGATGTCTGTGTGGAAAAAAACTGCTCCACTGTCACGATTAAACAGACGACACTGAAAACAAGCAAAGTTCTCTTCCATACTTTGTGTCAGCGCCTGAATAAGTGCTGACAGAGTCTCAATGCTTGCAGAAAGTACATGACAAACTGGAGTTCACTGTGAACGTTCCCACTCTTACTCATAACTTCCACCAGGAAAAGCACAAAATACACTGAAAAAATACAACACAGCGGACCATGAACTGCTGGTATTCTGAGGGATCAAACTGCATCTCTGGCATGAAAAGTGCAGGTAAAATGCTGCTCAAAAGTAAATCTGCATACCAAAGAACCTTAGGAAAAAGAAGTGGGCACTACAGATGTCACTAGAAAAGAAAATTAGGTGCAAGGCCATGCACTGCAGTGGCATCAAGTGGCAACCTTTTTACCATGCTCCCTAACCCATTAGATCATTCCTGACCAGAAAGACAAACTTAGAAATGATGCAGCTGCATCTGAAGGGAAGGTGTCTGGAAGCCATCTTAACCCTGGTCAATGAGCTAGCATTAGTTCAAGAGGAGATATGAATGCATTTATAGGCCAAATCTAGACCTAGGAAACATGTAGGGTTGCCACCTTTTCAAATGCCCAAAGTGGGACATTTTTGGTACAAACATCAGATTTTGCAAGCCGAAACCTACCCACAGCCTGTACAAATGACAGAACTTCACTTATTTGCCTAAATAAAAGCTTATTCTTGTAGCATTTTAGTTGCTTATTCTGTTTCTTATAACATTTAGGCGTTTCAGATACAGAATAACTTTTCTATGCAACTATTACATAAAACATAGGAAATCATTTTGTCCTAAAATCTCAGGACATTTACCATTTTTAAAATTTTTTTTGCAGGACACAACTACCCAAAGAGGGACTGGCCCTCACAAAGTGGGACAGGTGGTAGCCCTAGAAACATGGGAGTCAAAGACTCCACTATGCAAAACATGACTGACTAGCTGCGTGCTCAGCAGAAGGTAGACTGGCACCAAACTTACGTGCTATCTGCAAAATATAGTGCCACAGTGGTATTTTTGTCCTTTCCTCCATTTACAAATGGGCAGGAATTCAAAGTCTAGCTAGAAATTTAATTAGGACTACTATGCCCTTTGGGATTGCACACAGAGAAACAGTCAGGCTTCTGCCAAGTTCTAATCTGCCACTTCTGTAGCACGTGTTTCTCTGAATCTTGCCTACAATCTCAAAAGTAACCCTTCTTTCTGTCCCTACAATGCCCATCCACAAAGTAGGCTGTAAGCACCTCATTACATCTCTTCTGCATAACCCAGTTGAAGCTCTAACACTTTCTGGGGGCCACTTATTATTTGTTTACTTCTTAGTTATGCAAGGTTGCTGGGCTGAAAACCCTTTTTAACAATGACCTCAGCCAGACAAGCAAGGCATACAAAGATAAGAGACTTATTCAATACTCAACCTGTCAGTTTATAAGACATAGCATTAAGTTTAATGCACAAGCAATACATCTGTAAGAATAAATGTGCATCAGAGTAAAAACAGATTAAGGAGAGAGAGAATTACACATTATACATAAATTATTTTTATTTATTTTATTTTACATTTGTTGACCGGGCTAGTCTAGCTGGATACATATCCTTTTTCAGTAGAGGCCCGGGGAGAAAAGCTCCAAACAAAAAGAAAAAAACACAATACATTTAAATGTGAATAGTAAATAGCATAACATAGAGACAAATAGATAAAGAAAACAGTGCGCTTACATATTGGTTAAATAACAATCACAGAATTGTATAGATAATCTTGAACATTGTGGAGCCGAGAGGTTAAGTTAGTAAACATTATTCGATAATACAAACAAAATTCGATAATACATTGGTTAGTACATATGATATGAATATTTCTTTTTTTATTTTAACATACACAGGACAAGAAAACAAATGGAGGCCATGTTAAACTTATTTGTGGATGGCTAGTGATTACACAACAGCATAACACTTGAATGTTTAATTTCGGACAACAAAAGTGGAAATTTACCAACAAGTCACATCAGAATAATACCTTATTGTTGTTATTTATTTTACATTTGTTAACTGGGATAGTCCGTCTGGATGCATGTCCATTTTCAGCAGAGGCCCAGGGAGAAAAGCTCCAATACCTGAACTGAATAAGCAGCAAAAAGCACCTGGGGAGTAAGGGGCAAAGTGCTAGCCTAGTGAAGTGATGCCACAACATAACAATGTAAGGAAGGTGCACTTGTCCTATGAGCTCAAGACAAAAGACATAAAACTTCCTATAAAGGAGATTCCAGTTGAACACCCAAAGCAAAGGGGATGCTTTTAAAGTTGAGCAAACTGTACCATCCACCAGAATTATTTTCTAGGCCATAGAGCTCACATGCACAGCAGCATTAGATACTTCATATTTTCAGAACTGAAAAACTTACACAGTATTAGAAAGACCCATGCCTCTGTATATAAAAATCTGATTATTTATTTATCCCATAAAAGTGTCCTTAAAAAATCACATGGAAGCAAAATATTTGATCCTCACCTACCTTTAAGAAGTTCAACAGCAGACTCTGGTGACAACATGAAGGTATCTAAGGATCTTGCAATCTCCAAAAGGCCCTGAAAATGTTGTGCCATGTGATCTCGACAAACAAAGCAAATGTTATGAATAGCTTTTGCTGCCGCTGAAGCTAGATTCTTCTCCCGGAGACCCTTCATTAAGTAATTCAACACAAGATCTAATTAAAAATAAATAAATAAATAAAAACTGAGGGGGGAAAAAACTCTACAGAAACGTCTGACTGAATAAAATAAAACTACCAAGCTGCAAAAGGCAGTTCATTTTCACCTCAACCTACATCTCTGATACACATCTAAGAACACTTTTCATAGGAGAGTTTGACTACAAGTAGTGTTACAAAGGTCGATCAGCAAAACAGTGCAATAACACAATGTACATCTCTAGTAGTATGCAACACAAAGCGTATTAACATGGTACTTGTATAACTGTTATGTATGATATCAGATAAAATACTTTCTCAAATGAAATGGCATGCAATACACTGACAAAGAGGCTTCCTTGGTTGCTTAACATGTAAAAGAATCCTTAAGATTTACCTGTATATAATAAATGCAAGGCAATAAAAGGGAGCTTTATTTTTAAAAGTGGCCTAACCTCTACTTTTGGTAATGGTGCTACAGTGTGCAGATATGCCTCCTGACCACTCTGACAATATTAAGGAGCTATTACAAAAATACAGTTTAAGTAACCTTTTTGCCAATGTGAGTAGATGAGAAGCTGAAAAAACATATAACAAGAAGTGGCAAAAAAATTAAGAGTAAGCAAAATAAGCAACATGAAGTTTCACATCTGCTAATTCCTATCCAGCGGAATTCAATACAGCAAAAGATGAATGTGCACCAGAGAATTGTGAAATTTAGTATATAAACGAGGACACAAACAATGGAAAATCTCTAAGCAGAATTCAAAGATGCTTTCTGAACTGAGATGACTTGTGTACACACAAAACATGCAGACTATATGAGCGGAAGCTAAAGATCAACTAAAGATAGTGGCGGTAATGAATTTGTACACAGATGCTACTGAAAAATCACAAAAAGAAAAATGTATAAACGAAGATAAAGTCGCATTGTCAGAACAGGAAATACTAAAAGTGAAACAAACAGATAAGATAATGCCTACACAGAAAAAAAAAACATACTGGAACATTCAGGGGGAAAAAGGAAGGTCAGGACTGCTTGTCTTATGTTTATCAAAAATGGCAGACTGGACTGGTCTACACATTGTTCAGATAAGGGTTAAGAAGACTCACAAAACAACCTGTAGCAGCCACCATGAAGAACAAGTATTAATGTGCAAAGATGGACAAAAATAAGGGTTTTGCCAATTGCCTATTCAAGCATGAGGAAAGACACAGAATAGTTTTTAGATGCAATGAGAGTCTGTATTTATTTTACTTATTTATTTAACATTTATTTTACCAGGATAAGTCCAACTGGACATCATGTGTCCTTTTTCAGTGGAGTGCTGGGGAGAAAAGCTCCAAAGAAATAACAGTGTACATACGTGCTTTAGATAACAATAAAACTGGCATATAAGAAAAGCAATGAAGTACAAAAAACAATTATGTAGAACAATAAGATACTCAGGAGTAGTACCATTATTTACAATATATACATAAAGTACATTTCAGGTGAGAGTATAATGAATACATTAAAGGCTTCAATGGGTCACTTACATGTGGAAAAGTGGGTCTTCAAGGGGGGGACTTTGCAGTTGCAGAGAGTGTTATTATTGAGGTGTAATTTAAGAAGGCCTTTGAAGGTGCCTGCGTGACTTTGTAGCCTGAGTTCAGGTGGGAGGGTGTTCCATGCTTTGGCAACATCATGGGAGAATAAGGCCTCCCCAGAACTGTTATTGCATGGATTAACTTCAATCAGGTTTTTGATACGTGAACGTAGCTTTCCCTTTTAGAGTTGTGAAAGTTTAGCATGTCGGCAAGGGCAGGGCACTTCCCCAGATGGAAGAAAATATGATAGGCTATGATCAGTTGGTGGTAGCGTAGGAGGTTTGGAAATTCTAACCAGTGCAGCTTAGTTAGGGATAGGCAATGGTAGGAATGTGATCTATTATTGGCAGCGAACCTAGCTATTTTACTGTAGCATGTAGAGAGTTTGTTCAGGTTGGTTTTGTTAATATTGGTGAGAACTTCAGAGGCGTAAAGTAGTGCTGATAAGAGATGACTTCTGGCTATTGTAAAATGCAAAAGTTCAAATTTAGACTGCTTCACCAAAATGAACTTCAGAATTCTTTTCCAGACTGCTTTAGGACATTTAATGAGATACAGGAGGCTGTTACAAAGATTTGACCACATAACTTAAAAGAGAGGAAAGGCCATTACTCTATTACCCTTGCAACTAAAGTTGGCATACGTGTCATGTCTACACATCATCCTTCTGATTGTGTTCTGGTAGAAGCCTGAAACTGAACATGGGACAATATCCCCCCACTCCAATCTATGTTATACAATACCTCCTAAAATTATGGAAAAGCTGTCCCTCGGAAAACATATGTCAGTAATTAATTTTCTTAAAATCAAAGGTAAACAAATCATACAGGAGTTTAAATTTTATAGATTTTTCTAAGAATGAATATTCCAAAAATCTGTACAAATTAGCAAAGAATTACACAGCATTAATTTTTAATCTATACTAAAAGTACTCTAATGAAATATATAAAGAAGGACAAGCTGTCATCAGACAAAACTTGCAGTTAATATCATTGGCTATAAAATAAATGAAAGAGGAATTTATGTTGTTATTCATGTGTGCAGTTAACACAGAAAAAGGCAATGTGGAAAACATGTAAGATCTGAATGACTGGGCTCTGACATTAATTAGTAAACGTGTCAGTGGGGTGGGGGGGTAGAAATCCTTTCTCTTTTGGTGTTCTGGAACTGGTTCCACTGAAACATGGAAGCACAAAATCTGAATCTGAAAAAGGGCCTCTGTCCCTTGGTTTGGTGGAATATCTGGATAGCCTGAGAACTTTAATGGCTCTTTGAAAGTGAGTTTGCAGCCATTTGAAATAATGCTTAGAACCCACCTGTCTGAAGTGAAAAGGAACAATTCTCCTTTAACAGGGACTGCCTTACTCCAAGTCTTCGGGGGGGGGGGGTGCAAAGAGAGTGAGGATGACAAATCATTGTTGCTCTCTACTAAGGCCCTGTGGCCTGGAAGTCCCCTGCCTGGTCCACTGCTTTGGTCTTTGTAATTGCTGTTGACTCTGAATCCTTTCCCTCTGGGGTTTCCTGTCCCTGTTTTTTGGATTGTGAGGGAAAGGAACAAAGTTTAGTGGGATAGTTCCTACTAAACCTAGGTGGCTGAACTTGAAGGAAGACTTTCACAGTTTGCATGGATTTAGCTTTGTCTTCCATCTTTTTAAGTACAGTCTCAGCTTTAGGCCCAAAGAGGAAGTCCTTATCCAGAGGGGTATCCAAAAGGTTTGACTTGACATGCTCAGGGAGAGACTGTTTCCTTAGCCACGCATGTCTTCTATTAACAGAACCAGTGGCTGCAGCCTGGTTGAAAGCCTCCATAGCATCACAGCCACATGGTAAGGAATGCCTAGCTACTTGACAGCTAGAGTGACAAAGGTCTAAATTCCTTGAAAAGGTTCTTGTCCTCAAGGGTAGTAATTTTTTGCATAAGCTGATCAGATCCAGAATGGTCTGCTGGTATTTTAGCATGTGTAAATGGCAGTTAAGGGTCCTCATAGCTAAGGTGGCAGAGGTGATAAATTTGGCAAAAAAAGTTTACAACATACCTGCTCTTTATCAGTTCGTAAAGGGTATTTAGAGGAACTGGCTCTAGCTCCTTTGGGTCCTGGGATGATGACCTCTGGATCAACAAAAGGGTTCTTAAAAATATGTTTACGAGAGTCCAGTACTCTACAAAACCTGCCTAGGATTTGAGGGGCTGGAGGAAGAGAATCAGGATTCAAAGAGGAATCCATCAAAACATTTTCTACAACCTCTAAAACTGGAGGAATGTCAAGAGGCTTGTTCTCCGACAGGTCAAGGAATTCCCTAATCCTCTTTTTGGACTGTGGGTAATCCTGGGCTTCCCAATTGAAATATTCCCTCATGGTATGAACAGTTTCTCCAAAAGTAAGGTCCTCAGGAGGGGAGAAGCAAAAGCCAGATTTTCTTCAGAAGCCGAATCCTCCAAGAAGACTGGGAGAGTCCTTCATCAAAAACAAACTCCTCCTGGTCAGAATCCTTAAGAGATTCAAAACCATCAAAAATACTCTATGGGTAGGATCCCTTTTCCCTGGGAAAGACTCAATAGGAGCTGTCTAAATCTGACCAGAGAGATTAGGTCTTCAGCTAACCTAACCAAATCCTGTTAATATCCCCATGTGTGGGCATGGGGTAGCTTTGGCCTTAGACCAAGGGACATCCGCAACTCTGACACCAGTCTCTCTGCAAGAAAAAGCAACCAGTGTAGGCTGATGCTGCAAAGCAGCGTCACTGGTTAGAGTGTGCTCGTTGGAAGCCAGTAACTGCTGAGCAGCCCTGGACCTGACCAACGAGCCAAATGCTAAGGCCTGTGCAGAAGATGAGGGACCTGACAGCATGTCAGACTCTGAATGGGTCTCGACAGAGTCCTGCACGATCACCTCAGCTACAGGAGGAGGCTGCGAAAGTGCCTCACCTTCTTCAGATATCACAAACCTTGGAGGACAAGCTGACAGAGAATGAGTGTCATCCGAGACTCTAAGCTTGGGTCTCTTTTTTTATCCCTCTTTTTTGTATGAAGAGTTTCATTAAAGCAAAAAGTCTTGGAAAATGTGACATGGGTTCAAATGGAAGTGAGAAGAAATCACTATAAAACAGCAATCTGCCAAATGTAAGAAAAGTTGTATATGCACATTCAAGGAAAGTGTCATGTATAAATAGTTGGGAACAATATATATATATATTTTTTTTTTTTTTTTAACATAATGGCTAGTCTTTCTATACTGTTTTGACCTTACAGGTACAGACATAAAGAAAAGATTATTGAATTATATTAAATTAAGAGTGTAAACAGCAATGTTGCAGGGCACATCTTTGGAACGAACTGCGCATATTAAATTGACAAAGAAAGGATTTCAGGAAGGATTTTTCATCAGAATATCAGGGACAAAGGAAAATGGAAGCAATAATACTGATAGCTAGAGGGGCTCCAATAGTGAGAGAACACTGAAAAAAGATAATAATGGCCAACTTGTGGTAATATGTGGCTACTGGGATTGGGGGGGGGGGGGTTATGCTGGCATGTATTTGCATTCCAACAAAAACTATTATGAAGCTTCAGAAAAAGCCAGAAGAAATAATCAGCTTTTCAAAAGGGAATATTACAGTTGGGGACTGGAACTTGACTTCCAATATTGGAGACATATTGGGGGGACATAGAAGAGAAAATATAACAAAAGAGGATATATTACTGAAGACATCAATGAAAATACTTGGTATGGAAGATATGAAATTCAATAGTAGAAAATGACAGAATTTACATCTTATTCCACAAAGTACAATAACGGAGCTGGACTGGACAGAATTTATATTTCACAGGAGCACGTGCATTAAGATGAAAACCGACACACATCAAATAATTGTTTCAGATTATGCACCAATAAAAACTAAGATAAAATGCAGGCTAATGAAGTAAAAATGAGACACTGACACCTACCTAGTAAAAGGAGAGGAATTCAAAAGAATGGGTAGTGGAAATTATTCAAGAGTTAATAACGAAGACAGAAATTTTTTCAGAAGGGAAAAAATGAAAATGTTTTATTTCTTCCCTATTCTTGTACTCCAGAGAAATATAGTCTGACAACAGTTAAAAGTATTACAGAATAAGGGCAATCTCAAAGAATTGCATGAGGAGCAACTACAGAGTGCTAAAGAGAAAAGTGAAGTATTGGACAACTTAAAAGTATATTGTGTACTCAGACAAAAGATTTAATTAACTCCACACAGTAATCACTTTTGTCAAAGACGAAATGCAGAAGACTTCACTAGACTGTATTTGGCTAATTATGCATGATTTTATAAAGACTGATGTTAAGCAACTTTTTTTGATAACTCCAGAGCACAAAACAAGCAGTTATGTAGTCACCATAATGTTCGATGTATGTAGTCCATCTCGCCGCCGAACCTCGGCTCCGACTTGGCCATACTCTAACTCAAAGTCTTCAATTGGCTCGTGGCTAAGAGGTATCCCATCATGCAACCGTCCCATTCCCCAGATCGTGTTTGCTGCAAGCGCGCACACACATACTGAGAACAACCCCCCCAAACAAAAGGACCACTAACACCTAGAGACTATACCTCCATGTCCTCAAGGAGGGGGTTAGTAGGAATGTAAGATGGACTACATACATCGAGCATTATGGTGAGTACATAACTTCTTGATGTCATGCAGTCCAATCTCGCCTTCATTCTTACCCCTGGGACAGCGTCCCTAGCACCTTGAACTTGGGTGGCTCAGTGAAAAATACTCTTGAGCACTGTGGAACCAAAGTAAGATCTGCCTCTAAAGACCAGATCTAATAAGTATGAGGCGAAGCCCATGTTGCTGCAGCACAAATATCATCCATAGACATCCTAGCCTGAGATGCAGTGGAGGTAGCCACAGATCGTGTAGAATGAGCCTTCACGTTAAAGGGTAATTCTTTGCCATTGGAACCATAAATAAATTAGATGCAATTGGAGATCCAGTGAGACAAGGTTACTTTAGAGACAGGAACCCCAAGTCTAGTGTCTGAAAACGAGACAAACAGTTGATCTGATTTCCTGAAATCTTTTGTCCTAAGTAAATAGAAACGTAATTGTCTATGAACGTCTAGCTGATGAAACTTAAATTCTGCCTTGTTAGAAAATTCAGGAAAAAACACAGGCAACTCAATGGATTGGTTGATATTGACAACAGAAGCAACCTTTGGAATAAAAGAAGGACTGGTTATTAAGGTGACTCTGTCTTTGTGAAACACCAAATAAGGTGGCTTAATCGATAAAGCTTGGAGCTCAGAGACCCGTCTAACTGAAGTTACGGCTACCAAAAATACTGTCTTCCATGACAAGAATTTTAGGTCACACATAGCTGCGGCATCAAAGGGAACCGAGGTGGGCTTCTGTAAAACAAAATTGAGCTCCCATGGCATTATTGGATCAAAGACTGGAGGTTGGAGTAATATTGTCCCTTTCAGAAAGGCCCTACAAAGTCTATGAGCCATAAGGTTGGGCTCATTAGCAATGTGAAAGGTAGAAATCGCTGCCAATTGCACTTTAATGGTAGCTGCAGCTGATCCCTGACTGAACAGTTGAGAAAGAAATTCTAATATTGCCGAAATAGGAGCTGTATAACGATCAATATGTCTTTCACGGGCCCAAATGGAGAAGCTCTTCCACTTACTGCAATAAATCTTCCTGGTAGAAGGCTTGTGGGAAGAAGACAAAATGTGGACCACTTCCGGGGAAAAATCATGAAGCCTGACCAGGGACGGAATTGGAGCAGCCAAGCTGTCAACTTGAGGGTCTGGATGGAGGGATGGAACTGTCCTGACATATGAGTCAGCAGATCTGGATCTGGATCCAGAATCCAGGTTTCGTCCACTACATAGGGTTGAAGGAAGGGAAACCAAATCTGACGAGGCCAGTGTGGGGCAATCAGGATAATTTTGCTTCTCAAAGACTGTGCTTTCTGAATGACCTTTGATATCAGAGGAAAACGGTGGAAAGGCATAGAGAAGACTGGAGGGCCAATCATGAACCAGAGCGCCCCTGGGTGTCTCACCCCCTGGGGGGATAAAAGTGAAGTAGCTGCTGCATTTGGCATTGAGAGGGCTGGCAAACAGATCGCAGCAAGGCTGACCCCATCCGCGGAATATCTCTTCAGCAACATACATGTTCAGGGACCACTCGTGAGGCATTAGGTTAGCTCTGCTCAGCCTGTCGGCAATCACGTTGGACTTCCCCGGTATATGCACTGCAACTAGAAAGCATAGGGAAGACACTGCCCACTGCCAAACTCTAAGTGCCTCTCTGCAAAGGGGGTATGATTTGGTTCCTCCCTGCTTGTTCAGATACCATACCACTGACATGTTGTTTGAGTGGATTGCAATTGTCCCTAGAGGGAGAAAGCAATGAAGTGCTTGCAATGCTAATAGCACTGCTCTCATTTCCAAGACATTGATATGCAAATGGGTCTTGTGATCCTGCCACGTGTCTTGGACTGTCCTGCCGAGATAATGCCCCCCACCTGATCTGGGAGGCATCCATGGTCACTGTGGCAACTGGAGAAGATGGTACAAAAGGCTTGCCCACATTGAGATTGCTGGCCTGAAACCACCAGTGTAGACCCTGTTTGCACGTATCCATAATCAGAACAGAATTGGAGAGTGGAAGATACTGTAGTGACCATTGGGTAAAAAGCAGCCACTGAAGAACCTTCATTTGTAGTCTGGCAAGGGGAACTAGCATGATCGTGGCAGCCATGGTCCCTAATAACTTGAGGACCACTTTTGCCTTGACCTTCCTCAATGGTAGTAAGGCGTAGACCTGCTGTTGCAGAACCTGAATTCTCTCTTCTGGTAAGAAGGCCCTCATGAGCACCGTATCTAGTTCGGAGCCAATAAAAGTGAAACGCGAGGGCAACAAGGCAGATTTTTCCCAATTTAGAGTAATTCCTTACCTTTGGCACAGTGTAATGGTGGCATCCCTGGTCTGTAACAGTAGATGCCTGGTGGTGGCAGAAAGGAGCCAGTCATCCAGGTACGGAAACACCTGGAATCCCTGACGTCTCAAGTGAGCCGTTACCACTGCCATGCATTTGGTGAACACCTTGGGGGCTGGGGTGAGACCAAAGGGCAGGGTGCGAAACTGAAAATGACTGGCTCCCAGACAGAAGCATAGATGACTTCTCAATGCCCTGTCCATCTTGATATGGTAGTAAGCATCTTTGAGGTCGATGGACCACATCCACACATCTTTCCCTAACAGAGGGGGTATTGACTGCAAGGTGACCATGCGGAACTTGGACTTTTGTACATGTAGGTTCAATCGGCTGAGATCCAAGATGCGTCTCAGGTCCCCTGTTCTTTTCGGCACCAAAAAGAATCTGGAGTAAGTCCCTAATCCTACTTGGTCTGCGGGGACAGGCTGGATAGCTCTCTTTGAAAGCAACTGTTCTATTTCTAAAGTTGCAGAATCCCTTTGACCGGGTGGAATGTCTGGAATTCTCTTGGTTGGTGGGGTAGGAGAAGAGAAGGGAATATGATAACCTTTGGCAATTATCTTTAAACCCCACTCGTCTTGGGTGATGTCTTGCCAGGCTTCTGGGAATAAAGAAATGGGACCCCCGACCAGCTCCAGAGATGCACAGTCAGGCCTCCTTTCAGGAGCGCTGGTAGGGAGAATCGCAAAATGAATCATGGTCCCCTTGGTTACGTGGGCCTCCTCTGGCTCTAGGGCGGCATCTACCTGAATTTCCACCCCCTCCCCTGCCTCAGGACGGGGAATCACTTTGTGTGTCCTGAAAAAACCTCTGCGACTTCCTGAACCACATTTTCCCACCCTTCTGGCCCTTGGGGTAAGGTCTAGAAGGCAAGGAAAAATGGACTCCCACGGCAGACAGGGTTTTTACTTCCTACTCGCACCTAGTGAGTGTGTCCTTCACCTTGGTTCCGAAGAACGATGAACCGTCAAATGGGGCATTGGTGAACGGAGACTATAAGGCCTCCGTGAAGTTACACAGGTGCATCCAGGAGTGTCTCCTAAGAGCGACTCCGGAACCCGCTGCCCTGCTCGCTCCGTCGGCTGCATATGAGATCAGTCTCATGGAGGAGTTGGTAAGGGAATTTATGGTAGTCATCTGTGCATTGACCTTCTGTGCCACGGCATCAGAAATGTTACCCTGTATAGAATCTTCTAGCTCTTTTAGGAGATCTCCCTGGAGCCTTGCAAAATGTGTCAAGTAGTTCAGCGAATGCAGAGTAAAGGCCGCTGAAGTAAACACACGTTTCCCATACCTGTCCATGGCCCGGGGCTCCTTGTTAGGCGGATGGATGGTAGAAGTTTCAGCAAATTCCTTTTTGGTGGCTGCTGCCACCACCATGGCATCTACTGGAATGCCTTTTGTCAGATACTTCTTGTCTGTGGGAACGAGCAAAAACTTATTGGGTCTCCTATGGACCGGTTCCACAGTATCAGTAGTTTCCCACACCTTTCGACAGACAAGATCTAGTAGCTCATCGAAAGGGGGAGACACCCAAGAGGCAGAAGTTTGAGACCCGAAAGCCTTCAGGAACACCGACTCCTCATCAGAAGGGGATTTGGAGGGCCAGCCGCCTCGCTGTTTCAAGATCTCCAGAATATCTGAAAAAGAGAGATCCTTCAGAAGACGACCTGGGGGACCCCTCTGACTCCTCGAGGTCGGTGTCTGACATGAGGGACTCATCTGGGGAGTCTACGTGTTTCCTCTTATACAATCTCTTTCTGGCAGGCTCCTCAGGCAAAAACTCTGGAGACGTCAGAAAGGTGGGGACCACTCATGGAGGTATTCTGAGGCCTTGAGTCTCCGCTGTCCATGGATAGAGGGTGATCTGAAACTGACACCAGTGCCAGAGGGGGCAGAGCGTCGGTGCCATAGGATGCAGCTGACGACCTGGCCAGCACGCTCCTTATAACCACGAAGGTTGATCCCCACCCCGGCTCTGAAGGTTGACTAACCATAGGGGATACGGTAGTAGCCCTCGGCGCCGAGGAGATGAGATCCGAAGCAGATGTCGGGTCCAAGCTCACCCGAGCCGAAGCACCAAGAGGAAGGCTCGAAACTGATGAAGATCGATCCGAGCCCTCTCCCTCTGGTCCAACCGGGGGAACTGTGGACCCTCGACCCGTGGATGGACCCGACTGTGTCGGAGCGGAAATCGGAACCGAGAGGCCAGGTGAAGCTACTGGAACCGACGTAATGGCACCCGACAGAACAGACAACTTTGCCTCCAAGGGCCGAGAAAGGCTTGGAGGAGGAACAACAAATGAAGGGGCCATGGTCTCCGGAGCCGACTGGGTCGGAGCCGAAATCAATTTGGCCAGCACCGATGACTGAAGCAGTTTCTTCAACACTCTATCAACGTCCTCATCGGAAAGGGACCTCGAGGAGCTGGGGGATATAGTTGGAGATCTGGATCTCCCTACAGAGGGAGACTGATGTGAAGGGGAACCCAGTCGAACAACTGGAGAATGGCTCTGAACCAAAATATCCGTGACCAGCTTCGAAAGACTGGGAGCCAATACAGACTTAGTCAATATACCACCTTCTGTCGGCACCACAGCCAATGGAGCCGAAGAAGGAGAAAGTACAGTTTTGTACCTACCATAAATGTAGATGTCCGAACAGGATAGCATCTGCAGTCATAACAAATGGGTTGTCCTGTCGTCAGGCAGCCCTTCGGTCGGCCGGATTCCAAAGTCTGGGTCCGGCCGCTGATGTCGCACTTCACCCAACGTCATCTCTGCTGGTCTTCGGGTATAAAGGCATCAGCCGACGCCATTTTCCTCAGTGTTTCTTGCCCCAGATGCCAGTTGCCCTCTAGGAAAGCTAAATTTTGGATAAATGCCAATGTTTCCAAAATAGTAGAAGGCAAACACAAAAAATAAGCATGTATGTACATATATACAAACAAATACACCATAAGAGACTTCCCCCCCCAGCTAGCTATTAGGAGGGTAAATACCCTAGGAGTACCATAGAGGGGAAGGAGGGTGGATAATCCTGACTGCAGATGCTATCCTGTTCGGACATCTACATTTATGGTAGGTACAAAACTGTACTATGTCCTTCAAGGATGCATCTGCAGTCATAACAAATGGGTAGAATACCATAGCCAAACTAGGGGAGGAGGAAGAAGAATTATGGTGTAGTTAGGATCCCTTGCAATACAGCAGTGGCAAACCCTGCTCGGGATCTAGAGTATAGAGGTAAATTATAATGCTTGGCAAATGTATGCACGGAGGTCCAAGAAGCCGCCTCAATAATGTCCTTGGTTGCCACTCCTCGTAAGAAAGCTGTGGTAGTGGCTGTAGCCCTTGTAGAATGAGGTCTTATGTGCTGTGGAACTGGTTTTCCATGGTAGGAGTAACAGAATCTTATGCAATTTCCTATCCATTTGGAGATTGTCTGTTTGGAAATTGCTTTTCCTTCCCTTCCTGTTGCATAAGCTACTAAAAGCTGGTCAGTTTTTCTGTTACTTTTGGTTCTGTCCAGGTAGTAGCGTAACTGTCTATGTACATCCAAGGTATGCAGCAGCCTTTCCCCTGTTCTGTGGATTGGGAAAGAAGGTAGGTAGGTGGATTGCCTGGTTTAAAGACACGCTGGATACCACCTTAGGCATAAATGTAGGATTAGTTCTCATGGACACTATCTTGATGGAAGATTAGGAAGGGTTGTACTGCCATTAAGGCCTGTAGTTCGAAACCCTCCTTGCTGAAGTAATTGCCAGTAGGAAAGCAGTTTTCCATGATAGGTGTTGAAGATCTGCTGTTGCTGCTGGTTCAAATGGAGGGAGTGTCAATTTTTCTAGCACAAAGTTCAAGTCCCATGCTGGTAATGGTGGTTTCCTAGGAGGTTTTACATTCTTGATCCCTCTGAGGAATTGCCTGAGTAGAGGATGCGAAAAGACAGGTGGATCGAAGCTGTATTCTGCGGAAATAGCAGATGCATGTATCTTGATGGAGGAATAGGACAGGCCCGTATGTAGAAGCTCTGCCAAGTACTCCAGGATGTTAGCAATATCTATGTTCGAAACATCTTTTCCTCTTTCAGTACTCCAAATGACAAACCTTTTCCATTTTCCTGCATAGTTCCTTCTTGTTGAAGGTCTGCGGGCTTCAAGGATAATGTCTTTAACCCTTTGGGATAAGTCTGGGTTAGTTGCTGTTATGTGATGTTCCAGGCAGTCAGTTGCAAGGTTTTTAGGTTTGGGTGCATGATGTTGTAGTTGTTCTGAATTAACATCAAAGGCATCAGGGGTATTGGCCACATTCTCCCCTGAGACATGCTCCTCAGCAAAGGATACCAGTGTTGTCTTGGCCAATTCGGAGCTATCATAATTATCCTTGGACGTTCCTCTTTGATTTTCAGTAGTACCTTGTGCATCAAAGGAAGAGGTGGAAATGCATATGCTGTCAGGCCTTTCCAACTGAAGGATAGAGAGTCCACCTTCCATGCTAGTGGGTGGCATGTCCTTGTGCAGAATTTTTTGAGCTGGTGATTGAGTGAGGATGAGAATAGGTCTATTTGTGGCATTCCCCATTTCTTTGTGATGGCCTTGAAGATGTCCGGGTGTAGCATCCATTCGTGAGCATCTGAGGTGGTTCTGCTTAACATGTCTGCTAGGGTGTTTTCTTTTCCCGGCACAAATATTGCCTGTAACTGGATGTTGTAGCTCAGAGCCATATTCCAAAGGTCCAGAGTCATTCTGCATAGGGGGTATGAATGAGTGCCTCCCTGTTTGTTGATGTACCACATGACTGTGGTGTTGTCTGTCCTTATCATTAAATGGCCTTCTTTGAGGAATGGTTTGAATTTCTGGATTGCTAGTTTTACTGCCAGCATTTCTTTTTGGTTTATGTGCAGGTGCAGCTGGTCTGGAGTCCACAATCCTTGTATGCACTTGTCCAACATGTGCGCCCCCCAGCCTAGGTCTGAGGCGTCCGTTGTGATGGTTTGGTTTGCTTGAAAGTTGTGGAAAGGCAAGCCTGGGTTTGACTGGCATGCTTGAGCCCACCATAGGAACTCTTGTTTCAGGCATGGGATTAGTGGGATTTCGGTTTCTAAGCTGTGCCTGTGTTGAGACCATAAATTCTTTAGGTACCACTGTAGTTTTCTCATATGCAGTCTGGCATGGGGGACCAGGATTATGCATGATGCCATAAAGCCCAAGGCTTGCAGTACTTTTCTTGCTGTTAGTTTGTGCTGCTTTGTTAATGCCAAGAAGTAAAGAGGGAGTTGTGCTTGTTTTTCTGCAGTTAGGAATGCCATTTGTTTTACTGTGTCCAATTCCGCACCCAAGAATGTTCTTGTCTGGGATGGTATTAGTCTTGACTTTTTTAAATTGACTGTGTATCCCAGGGCTTGCAGTAAGCAAATGACTCTTTGTAAATCTGTTGTCAGCTTGCTTTTGTTGTCCGCTTGTAACAGGCAGTCGTCCAGGTATGGATAAATTTGGATTCCCTGTAGCCTGCAATGAGCGATTACTGATGCCAGGCATTTTGTGAATACTCTGGGCAGTAGATAAGCCAAAGGGCAATGCTGAGAATTGATAATGCTCTGATCCTGCAAGAAATCTGAGGTATCTTCTGCAATTTGGTCGTATGGGGACGTGCAGGTATGCCTCCTTGAGATCTAGAGTTACCAGCCAACACTCCTTGCCCAGCATGGGAAGAAGTTGCTGTAGGGTCAGCATTTTGAATTTTGGTACAATGATGTATGTGTTTAAGACGGACAGGTCGAGAATAGGTCTCCAACTTTTCTCTTTTCTTGGTACTAGGAAGAGTCTGGAGTAGAATCCTTTGCCCTGTTGTGTTATTGGTACTCTTTCCACAGCTCTCATCTTTGTTAATTGAGCTATCTGCTTTAGAGCTTCTGTTTTTTGATTTGGAGGTAGGTTTGGCATTCCTCTTTTTACTGGTAAGGTGTGGAAGTGGAACCTGTAGCCTTGGTCTATGGTTTGCAAAATCCACTTGTCTTTTGTGATATAGTGCCAATTTTTCGAAAATAAGGCTAACTTTCCGCCTAAAGGTGCTGCTATTTGCTCCCTGGTAGGCGGTGTCAGAGTCAAGTCACTGTGATTGTCCTGTTGCAGTGGTTGTGTCTGTGCCTCTCTGGTTATTGCCTTGCCACTGGCGTCCTCTATAGGCACCTCCTCTGGATTGATTTCTGCCTCTAGAGCGTCTATTCCTGCCTCTTTGAGATTTTGAGGAGTCTGGAAAGGACCAATTTTTGGTAGGCCAGTTCCTGCTAAACCTTGGGGGCTGAACCTGTAAGAAATCCTTAACTGTTTGTACAGATTTTGCCTTCTCTTCCATTTTCTTCATTACTTGCTGAGCAGGTGTACCAAATAGACTGGCCTTATCCATAGGAGCATCTAACAGCTTTGCTTTAACATGATCCGCAAAACCTGTTCCTTCAACCATGCATGCCTTCTTATCACTGTGCCAGTCATGGCTGATCTAAATGAAGCCTCCAGTGCATCATAGCCACATTTTAAAGAATGGTTATTAACCTGCTGAATGTTATTCACCATTTCTAAAACATATTTCTTATCTAAGGAGTCATCAGAGGACAGCTTCTTAGTTAACTGATCAAGCATAAACTCTTGGTATTGGATCATGTGAAACTGACAGTTTAAAGCTCTAGCTGAGAGAGTAGCAGAGGTGTAAACTTTTTCCCCCCATCTCTCTAAGGACCTGGATTCCCTTTCAGAAGGGAGAGGGTTTTTTGCTGAGGTCGAAGCTACTGCCTTAGGCCCCTGGGATATAGTCTCAGGATCTGCAAGTGGGGCCTTGTATAGGTGGTGATGAGTGTCTGGCACCCTGTAAAATCTATCTGGTTTGGCAGGGGCTGGAGGTAAAGTATCAGGAGCAGTGCAAACATCATTAAATGCATCATCCACAACAGGCAGAACTGGAGGTATAGCTAAGGGCCTATGTTGTGGTAAGTGCAGAAAGGTCCTAAGCCTTTTTCTTGAATCTGAGAAATCTTGTCCCTGCCATTGGAATTGTTCTCTCATGGCATGTAAGGTTTCCCCAAAGGAAAATTCCTCTGGTGGAGAGGCAGATGGAATGGATTCTTCAGCATCGGAATCTTCATAAGTAGAAAAAGGAGCCTCTGGCTGATCTGTAATGTCTGAGTCATCCGAAGAATCATCAGAGGACACTGGCTCGGGGCTCTGCTCTAGGTCTCTTTTCTGGAGGCTGAGAGGCCCTGTCTGGGTGAGATTGGGATCCCCTAATTAAGGAGATTAAATCCTCTGCCAGAGTAAGCATTTGAGAACTAGAAGTGGGCCTATGTGAGGGGGTCTTAACAGGCACCGATTTAACAGTTTTGGCTGCTTTAGCCCTGGCAAAGGCCTTTATAGACATGGCTGCAGGAGGCCTAGCAGCACCACGTGCTGGGGTAGAGACATCCAAAGGGATGGTGTCTGATAATTCACTAGGAACCACAGTAGTAGGCAAAACTTCAGAGGCCGATTCAACTAAAGTAGCAGGAGCCTCAGTAGTAGCCATGGATTCGGCTGAAGATTGACCCGTTTTCTCGGTTTCAGCCGAAACAGAGAAACTTGCGGCTTGCTTAACCGTGGTTTCGGCCGAAACCGCGGACCGCGAGTGTCGGTCTTTTTCTTTGCGTTTTTTAACAATTTGGGTAGTCGGAGGATCCGACGGCATAATGTATGCAAAATCTGAGCCGAAAAACTGTTCAGCAAACTCCGACCGACGCCTAAGCGTTCGTCGGTTGAAGGAAGCACAGGCTAAACAGGCTGCTACGTAGTGGTCTGGGCCTAAACAAGGTAGGCAGTAAGAGTGGAAATCTTTATGAGATATTTGTTTCCCACAAGTTAAACAGTTATTTACTTTTTCTGACATCGGCTGAGGCAAGAAAGAGTCCCCAACGGGGTACTTAGCTTTTAGAAGTCTTCGAAGTAGTATTCGGTAGTAGTAATCTCTGGATCTGACCGACCGGCACTTGCGAACAGCTTCTGCTTCGGGCGCCACGCGGCAAGAAAGACTGAGGAAAATGGCGTCAGCTGATGCCTTTATACCCGAAGACCAGCAGAGATGACGTCGGGTGAAGTGCGACATCAGCCGAAGCCGGACCCAGACTTTGGAATCCAGCCGACCGAAGGGCTGCCTGACGACAGGACAACCCATTTGTTATGACTGCAGATGCATCCTTGAAGGACATGCTGTTCTAGCAACTTTCTCTGGCGCTCCGAAGAAACAGACGGAGCTAGAGAGAGAGCTTCTTAGCAGTCTTTTTGTCCTTTTTAGCTGTAAAGGATATGGTACTGGAAGACTTAGCCAAGTCTTCCTCGAAGGAGTGTTTAAGCAGTCCTTTCAGGATGAGCTTGTTCTTCCTCTCCTGTAGCACGCGGGGACTGAAGGAATGACAAAACAAGCAGGACTCTTGGAGGTGAATAGCCCCTAAGCAGTACACGCACACGGAGTGCCCATCAGTCAAAGACATTTTATTGTTGTATTTAATACACTTCTTAAAGCCCGAAGGTCTGTGTTCCTTAGAATCCTTAGACATGCTGTATAAGGTGTACACACACAGACAAGCTGCAAAACCACACGTACACACAAAAAAACCTAACTAAACCCAGCCTCTAACTAAAAACGGCCTAGTAATCGATGGGAACAAAACCTACAGGAAAAACTAGGTCCTCCAATTTAAACAGGCCTAGCCCGGGGGAAATAAAGGCAGGATAGCACCACTATTTGATGACAAAAACACTAAATAAGTTACAAGTAACAGAAGCACAACTCAAAGAGACCACACGGAAAACAATGGGGAGGACTAGGTCCTCTAACTGAAATGGGTCTAACCAGTGGGAAGAAAGGGAGTGGACAGGATACCAAAAAATGGCCAACGAAAAAGGTCACACAACCAGCCAGAGAGACACACACACACACAGTAGCTATGAAAATAGCCTTTTTAGATCAACAAATATCCAAAACATTAGGAAAAAGTATACTTAGTCACGGCCAAAAGCGAGACCACATAGGAGCGTGACGAGCGGCAAACGAGATCTGGGAATGGGCCTGTTGCATGACAGAATACCTCTTAGCCACGAGCCAATTGAAGACTTTGAGCTAGAGTATGGCCGATTCGGAGCCGAAGTTCAGCTCCGAACCCAGGGGTAAGAATGAAGGCGAGATTGGACTACATAACATCTCTTTTTAGCACAAAGACTTAGGCAACAAAAAGTAGCAATGGTTGCAAAAAAAAAAAATACTACAGAAAAGGCTTCTTCCATGGAAAGAACAAAATGAAATGGCCTCAGAATTTCAAGAGGAATTGGTCTGTTTCCAAACAAACAAACCAAGACATCAAGGAAGAAAAAAAAAATAAAAAGTTGCATAGACTTGGGAATGGACTTAGTCTTATCCAAATAATACCTGAGCTACGTAAATCCAAGGTGTGAAGAACCTTCTCAGTGGCAGACAAAAGAGGAGAAAATGTAGGTAAATGAACAGATTAAGAGACAATTCATTAACCATCTTGGGCATAAAAGAAGGTTTAGTATGAAAAGACACCCCGATTCCATGAAAAACCAAAAAGGGTGGAACAGCCATAAGAGCCTGAAGCTCATGACACCCTTCTAGCTGAAGTAAGTGCCAAAAGGACACTCTTCAATGTTGCAAGGAAGCTGAGGCTGCAGGCTCAAAAGGAGCCAGAGTCAAATTTTTAACAATAAAATTAAGGTCCCAGGAAGGAGAAATAGGCTTCCTAGAAAGCCTAATATGAAGGATGCCTTTTACAAACTGATCTCAAACCTAGAGGCCAAAGTAGGAGTCAAAGGCAGACAAGCAGAAATAGCTGAAATGTGAGTTTTAACAAAAGAGCAAGCCAACAGCATGGAGCAATTCACACAATTAAGAAAGAACCACAGGGACTGCCACAGAAAATGGATCCTAGTTATGAGCAAGGCACCAGCAGAAAATCACTTCCATTTGATTTCCTGGTGGTGGGTTTCCTGGTCTGCTGCAGAAACCACAGAATGTTCTCACAAAAAAAAGCAGAAAACGGGTACCTAAATGGGATCAAAACCCTATCACCCACAGTGTCAGTTGAATCGTGGACAAGTGAGAATGGATGAGAGACCCCTTGTCTAGCGTGAGTAGGTCCACCCTGTGAGGGAACTTGTGGTGACTGCCCTTGGCTAAGTGCAGAAGAGGAGGGAACCAATGCTGTCTGGACCAAAAGGGAGTCATCAACAAGATTTTGGGAGAGATGTGTTCTATTTTGAACATGACCCTAAGTATGAAAGGAAGGGGAGGGAAGGCATAAAGAAACATTCCCTTTCAAGAGAAAGAGAGGGCATTCATCTTCAATGCCAGAAATCTGGGAACTGTGGTGCAAAAGACAGGACGTGGTCTGTTCAGACAGGAGGCAAACAGATCTACCTGAGGAGTACCCCACTGTTCGACTATGTCCAGAAATACAACTCTATGAAGCAACCACTTGCTCTCAGGGAATATAAACTGTCTGAAGAGGGACCTGATACTGGACAGCTAGATCTCAAACCTGGAGAGCTAGTCTGCACAGGAGGTAAGATGGAGTCCCCCCCCCCCCCTGCTTGTCTATGTACCACATCACTGTGGTATTGTCTGTAAAGATCTTGAGATGACCTGTGAGAAACAGAGAATGGAAGGCCTGAAGAGCAAGAAGTGTTTTCATTTCCTTGAGATTCACATGATCTGCCCTCTCATGGACTAAAGGCCCTGAACTGTTACAGGGCCGAAGCAAGCTCCCCCACCCCATGTCTGAGGCATCAGAAAACAATTTCTGAGAGGGGAGTGGTGGCTGAAAAGGAAGCCCTGGGTTGAGAGAGAGCTGGTGGATCCACCACTAAAGCTATAGTTTAAGGCATGGAAGAAAAGGAACTAAAAAATCCAGAGAATGAGAAAGTTGAAGCCAAACTGACTTCAGGAAAAACTGAAGCTTCCACATATGGAGTCTAGTTAGAGGAAGCATAGGGATAGTGAAGGCCATGTAATCCAGGGCCCTGAGATACTCCCTGGCTGGAACTGAGACCAGAGAAAGAAGGGACTGAAAATAAGTAATCAGAGTCAGAGCCTTGGTAGGCAGAAGGAATGCAAGCATAAGGATGGTCTGGAGCCTGCAGCCTAGAAAAACATGATCCTGGGAAAGAAAGTAGAAGAATTTTTGAAAAGTCACAGTAAATCCTAGACTTTGCAAGAGGGAAATAGTACAATGTGGTGCTGGAGCAGGGCTGCCAGAGAGGAAGCCTGAGCAAGTTGTCCGGGTAGGGAAAAATCTGAATCCCTCTCATCCTGCAAAAGAAATAAAGGAGCGAGGCTTTTGGTGAAGACCCCTGGGACAGTAGAAAGGCCAAAGGGCAAAGCAGAGAACTGAAAATGCAAGGAAGAAAGAGAAATGCAAAAACTTCCTGAAAAGTGGATGAAGAGGGATGTGAGGACAGGCATCCTTGTGATCCAGAGAGACTAGGAAAGTCTGAGTAAGAACAAGAAATAGGTTCTGGAGAGAACATTCAAAATAATGGAAGTTTCAGGAAGATGTTGAGCTGCGAAAGATCCAGGATGCATCTCCAGGTGCCTTCTTTCCTAGAGACCAAAAACATCCTGGAATAGAACCCTTTTCCCTTTGAGAAGTAAACACTGCTTGGATAGTGCCCTGAGAAAACAGACTCTGGAAAAAAGGGCAGTTGTTCCTGAGGAGGTTGAGGAATGCCCAGGAAAAGGAGGAAGGGATTTCCACTCCATGAAATACCCCTTATGAATGAGGGACAGAACCCAAGAATCCAAGTGATCCTTAATCAACTGTGAAGGGACAGGGAAAGACAGAGAGATAAATTAATCTGGCTTAGCAGAGAGGGAAACGATAGCCTGACAGAACCTGGCTGGTCAGGAAAAGGAGGCTTCTGAGTAGTAGGCATCTGAAGAGACTCAGCAGGAGGAGCCCTCCTAGAATCCTTTTTACCCTTGGAAGGAGGGAGAGACAGTCTATGGACAATCGCAGGTTTTGAAGGATAGTTCCTCTGAAATTTAGGTATAGGAGAAAGAAAAATGTTTCAATTCCTGCATAGCCTTACCCTTCACTTGAAGATACTTAAAAAGCTCAGCAGCTGCGGCACCAAAGAGGGTTTTATTGTCAAGAGAAGCATCCTCAAGACAGATCCAAACACAGCAGCTGTAGAAGAAGTATCAGCTGCATCACAACTGCAGTTTATGGAATGGAGAGCCACTTGAGAAGACCCCAACAAAAAGAGGGACAAAGCTTTCCATTCAGAGTCTGGAAGATCTGAAATAACCTGAAAAGCCTGAGAAAGAAGGGCTAAAACATACCTATTCATATGGGTCTGGTAATTCACAGCTCGAAAGGCCAGAGTAGAACCTTTTTGCCCAGTCCTTCCATGGTCCTGCTGTCCTTACCAGAAGGAAGGAGTTTAGTAGAGTGCAAAAACGTGGAAGACTTATCAGAAGAAACAAAATTAACAGAGGGGTCAGCCGAGGGACACCTTTAAAGAAATTTACAATCATCAGGCACCTTATAAAACCTATCAGGCTTCCTAGGAGCAGTGGGTTGGGAATCAGGAGCCTGAAAAGCTGCAGAAGTGTCCAACAAAGAAGCAAGAATAGGAGGAACAGCAGAGGGCTTAGCAGATTCCATATGAAGGAGTTCATAATACCTCTTCTGCTCATAAACCTGGGTACAGTCCCACTTAAACTCCATAATATAGGAAACAGTATCCCCAAAGGAAATTTCAAAGGGAGAATCTGGACTAAGAGTCCTCGTCCTCAGAACCATAATCCAAGGGACAGGGAATCTGGGAAGAACACGGCAAAGATTCATCATCAGAAGAAACCTGCTCTCTAGGCCTCTTAACGTAAGTAGAAGACCATAAGGGGCTTGAAAAGAGACTCCCTGAACGGGCTTCAAAGCCATAAGTGCATTAAATAAACTGCGCATGAAATTCTGCCATTCATGCTGAGAATCCTTAGGAACAGGGGAAATACGCTTACTCTTCTGTTTCTTTTTCAAAGGGATGTCAGTCCTAAACATCTTGGTGGCTCAGACCCCTGCCAACACTCACATCAGCATAGAGGGAATCTCCTCCCAGTGAAGAATCTGCAGAACACCCCTAGGCTCTTCGCATATAATCAGCTGCAGTACCCCCTGAGCATCTGAAACGGATGTCTGCATAGCCTCCTAGGACATGTGGGAAGCCGGGTCCATGCTGGCCTCCAAAGTTGTCGGGGCACAGGAATCCAAATGAAAGAACAGGACGATCATCCAGGCTTTCACCAGCCTCAAGAGACACATCTGGGTGAGGCAGTACAGCAAAAGAACCTGACCAAACTTTCTTAGCCTTCTTCGTGGGCAGCTAACTCTCAGGCCAGTACTATTCCTCCCATTGTACCGAGTCAACAATTTAAGATGTTGGTTCGCTACGTAAAAAGCTAAATAGGAGCAGTGAATACAGAGTTTTAGGGAATAGACGCCTGAAAAATAGGACAAGACATATGGTCATGAGAAGCACCTAAGCAAAACAAACACTGATCATGACCACCCCTATGGGGAATATGTCTCCCAAACTGGCATCTCTCCTTTCTGGAAGACATGTAACCAGACAAACCAGACAATAACAAAAAATAAGGTAAGAAAAACCACAAGGAGTCACTTCAACCAGCAGATGAAACAGCATTTAGACGGACAATCAGAGATGGTGCTTGGACTGGCAGCAAAAAAGTTCTGAGGTATGGATCTCCGTACGTCACATTTATGCCATATGCCATTAGCGGGGAGCATGTGTGTGAAGTACAACGTCCCTATAACAATCTAACGCTTTGTTATACTGGCTGGACATCAAGCTGCCCTTGGTAGGGGATCCTTTTAGTGAAGAATACTGCAAGAGTGATTGGCATGAAGTAAGGAAATCTGCCAATAGGGAATTTGCAAACAGATGTACAGAAAATAGGCAAGAGGGTGGCTGTAAGTTACTAGAGAAAACTGCCAAAGAAATCATGGCACTGGCAGCAAGTGACTAGAGAGGGAAAGGTAACAGAGTGGAATGAGGGCCAAGTAGTAGTCTAGACTGCAGGTTAGAGACTGCCTTCCCTACCACGGATTGATATCAGAATACAGGCAAAAAGAAAGGGATGCAGGAGTCCTAAGTGAAAGACGACCTCTGGTACTGTCTTTAGTTATATTAATATAGAACAAAAGCTGCTGTGAAAGAAGGGGATAATTAGCATGGCATACAAAATATTGCATGATAACTATATGAATCAATCAGAGGAACTTCGAAAAACGTTTGGGAATAAGACACTGGAAAAACATTTTACAAGGAAACAATGGGAGGACATACACATGGCTCCCAAGTATGCTAGAAAGTCTAAACAGTTTGGGATTGTTAAAGTATTTGCAAAGGTATTTTTATACCTCAAGCAGACTTCAAAGAATTTTTCCTGAGGTAGACAGCAAATGCATGTGGTGTAATGGGGAAGAAAAAAGAAGCTAGGAACATGTTTTAGGGAGAGTAATGAGCTGGCAGATTAAAAAAACCTACAGAATACCTTATCAGAAATATTGGATAGCAAATGAGAGTAACTAAGGAAGGGATTCTTTTTAGCAGAATCTGAATTGTCTAGACACAATAAGGCCCTTAAGTTTAATTCTACTGGCTAGAAAAAAAGAAAAGAAAACAAATATTAGAAAGCAGAAATCAAAATCTAAACCACCTGTATGTGAAGTATTGAATATTGTTAGAGAGATAAAAGAACTGGAAATGGGATCTTTAGAAAACTGATGGGGTACTGGCAAGGCATCAATAGTTCTAAGAGTCCCTGAAAGAAAATAGTTAATACAATATATGTATATTGCATGACAATAGCAATGGAATCTATTATGCATGGTTTTCTTTTCTACTAATGTATGTAAATACCAGATTATACAATTAAAAAGTGATGCTTTAATACAGACGCTTAAAAATAGTTCAACAAAGTAAAATCAAAATAAAGTGAAATACAACAGGCTACAAGGAGCCATATGCATACAGTTTTACAGAACTTTAGCATGCCTGTTAACCTTCACAGGGTGAGAGAGATTCAGTACAAGAAAAATTCACATGCTACAGAAGGGAAACAATGCTATGTTAATGAAAAAAAGACTTGCACAAAAATATCTGATTAATTAAAACAAGGACTGGGATCTTATCTGCTCTGAACAGAAATATTTGGGTTAAAAATGTAGACAATATTAGCTAATGTAACAAAAAAAAAAAATTTACACACACACACACATATATATATATATATATATATATATATATGTGTGTGTGTGTGTGTGTGTGTGTGTATAAATAAATATCCACACTGGGAAAGTTTGTATCAAGATAAAAAATACACCAGGCATGGCAAGAAGGACCATGCAGGATAAGGGAGCACACTTACTACATGCGTATAGGCGACCCACAGAGTGCTTTGTCTAAACATACATTAAAAGAAGGGTTGGCATGCACTTTTAAATTTTTAGTGATTGACAGGTCATATTATAAAGAATGCTTGGGAGATTTAAGTAATATGACGGAGAGGTCTGAAACTCGATGGATAATTTTGTTACGGGCAAGTCGTTTTTCCGGTTTAAATGAGTATAAAACTCTTAAACCAGTTTTGAAGTCTCATAGACTCTGTAGATGAACTGAACTTTGATGGCATAGTATGCAGAAAAGTTTTTTATACAATAGATGGACATTTTATAATGCTTTGTTTTTACTGATTTAGCAGGTTTTATCTCTGATTAGTCATTAATTATGACTGGTTAGATTGTTCTATTTAAACTTTTTCTGTGCTTGTTTTTAATTGTCTGATGAAGCATTTTAATAAGCAAAAGCTCTTACATTTATCTATTAAATATTGGATTATTTTTTCTTCCACTGGAGTTTAAGTTCTTCTTGCCATGCCTGGTTTTCTTTATAATATTAACTGATGTGAAATTGTACACAAATTAAATGATACAGATCATCTTTGTGTCTCCTAGGTTTATAATGTTAGTAAGCTTATGAAAGCTTTGAATGACTGCAGTTGTAAAGATTCCTTTTATAAATCTGATTTTGATCAAGTTAGGAAAAATCTTGAGGTATAGGCTTGGAGAAGTGAACTATTTTTATTTGACATAACTTTAACAAAACCTTAAACATCTTAAATGAAATATGACCAGTTCGTACCAAGAGGGTAAAAATCAGTTCCAGCACTGTGGCCAGGGTTGCCAGATTTCCGACTGGCCAGGTAGTGACAAAAAAAAAAAAAAAGGTCTTTCACGCTAAGTGAAGACCCAAAAAAAAAGGGTCTGTCTTTAAACATGGAGCTTACTTGCGTTTAATGCAGAACATTAGGCAGTTCCGCATTAAACACAAGTAGCTCAATGTTTAGTGATTTTTGATTGGCCAATTTAAAAAAAAAAAAAAACGGAGGCTGTTTCGTCGGGATTTAAACCGGCAGTACGGACGGGATCAGGCTGCTGATCCCGGGACAATCCCACTCAAATAGGGATGTCTGGCAACCCTGACTGTGGCTGACAAAAACAACTACTTAAACAGAAACACAAAGCATCATAGAAAAAAGAAAAAATGATTAAAAATGATACCGTACTACTACTATAAACTTCAACAAAAGCACCATAACAATCCCAAAACGTTCGGGTCATCTTTTAAACATATCATCCAAGCAAACCAAATTTCCACTCCATCCTCCACTAACACTAACAATGACAACATAAGCAATGCAATTTAACTACCATTTTACAAACTCCTTTCTCTCACAAATCAAAACCAAAACAAATACCACTACCTCTAATGTAGACTCGCTAAACATAAACACAGATGACTTTACATTAAAAACTGTTCAAACTTCCAGAATACAAAACACTACTACAACAAATCAAAAACCTACTAGCTTAGCAGATTATAACTTGCCTGCTGAGTACCTTAAACTAAAAGAAGACTACCTGGCCCTCCTCATCTCAATTATAATTAATAGATCCATAACAGAAAACCATGCACCCAGCCTATGGAAAATGTCACATTGTACCCCTGCAGAAAGGTGGGAACTGTACAGAAATTTTGAACTACTGACCTATACCTATTCTATCCCAAAATATCAAAAACACGAAGTATGTATCCATACCCAGGTCTTAAACCATCTCACCAGTTAACAACCTGCTTTCCAAAACTCAACTTGGATTCCTCCCTAGTCAGAGCATCACTATTGCCCTCATTAGCTATTTCAACACAAATAAACCAAAACAGAAATGAAGGTAACTTAGTTTCTTCCCTAGTCATCGATCACTCTAAAGCCTTCAACATCATGTACCATCACAAACTGTCTAAACTTTCCAGTCTCAGAATCAGCCATACATCACTGTCCTATTGCACAGCTATCTAATCAATAGCAGGCAAATCATAAAATGCCAAAAAGAACTCTCTCTACTTCTCCCAGTTACAGTAGGTGTCCCACAAGGATCACTATTGGGTCCAGTCCTGTTCAACATATTCACAAGTAAATTCCATACTGCAACAAACCTGTCATGCATTGTCCAATATGCAGATGACTCTAATGCTCCCCTGTTCCACCCCAACCCTCTCCAAATTACAAGAACCCACCCAAATCTCTTTCAGTACAGTAGAATCCTGTCTAACCTATTCCCAACTTCTCCTGAACCCAAACAAAACTAAACTAATTCTCTTCACTCCTAAACACAGAACTAAAAGATTCCTTTCAGGTCTATATTCATCCAACACTACCAAAATAGAAACAATCCCTCGACCTATGTTACTAGGTGCCCTAATCATAGAAAAAAAACTTTTGCAAGTCATCAAAAAACCCACCATTTAACTACGTTCTTTTTACAGAGCCAAACCATACTTTACAGATGCCACTAGAAAATACATAGCCAGAACTTAATACCAGCCTATTACATGCATCACAAATTCACGCCAACTTGAATAAGACCAATAAATACAAATTTCAGATATGTTATGATAAAATAAAAAGTTATGTACTCACCATAACGTTCCATCTGAGTAGGTAACTTCATTTGTCAGCAACCTATGGGTATCGGATCCGACCCTGATCCGAGCCGGCAGCTTTCCAAGCTAGAGATCTGAGCTCCAAGCTCCTCCCCCTTACCCATAATACCCTGCTACCTCCCTCCAGTCCTCAGATCGAGTTTGCCCAATTATCAGACAACACTAAATCAAGCAAAAACCTGAACATCCTAACCTGATACCTACCAGGAGTGAATCACTTATTCAGGTACCGAACTACAGGTTAGGGAGACGGAGGGGGGGGGGGGGTCGGTTGCTGACAAATGAAGTTACCTACTCAGATGGAACATTATGGTGAGTACATAACTTCTTTATCTGAAGTAGTTAAATTCATTTGATCAGCAACCTGTGGGACAGAGTCCCCAGCTACCAAAAACTTGGCAGGTCCTGAAGGAAGAATATTCCGGAGCACTGCAGAGCCAAAGGCTGCCCTCTCTCTGGATATCAGATCTAATTTATAATGAGAAATAAAGGTATGCGAGGAAGCCCAAGTAGCCGCCGAACAAATGTCATCCAAGGGTACCCTTGACCAAAAGGCAGCAGAGGTAGCCATAGAATGGGTAGAACGAGCACCAACCCCCACGGGCTCAGGCCGACCAGAAATTCTGTACGCGAGTAAAATGCAGTGAGATATCCACCTAGCTAGAGTTGCCTTCATTACTGGTTTACCCAAAGATGGTTTAGCAAAGGAAACAGAGCTGCTCCGACTTACGTGAGGCAGCTGTTCTGTGCAAATAAAAGCGCAATTGTCTATGCACATCTAATGAATGTAGTCTGTACTCTCCTTTGTTCTGGTAGTTAGGAAAGAAAACAGGCAGATTAATGGATTGGTTGATGTTAGTCTTGGAAGCCACTTTGGGTAAAAAGGAGGGAATAGTCCTGAGGGATACTCTGTCCTTATACAAGACAAGATACGGAGGTTTAGTACAAAGGGCCTGAAGCTCCGATACCCTTCTAGCTGAGGTAATAGCAATCAAGAACGCAGTTTGCCAAGACAAATACATTAAGTCAACCGAAGCTGCAGGCTCAAAGGGGGGGCTAGTAAGAGCCTGGAGGACTAAGGTTAGATCCCACGGAGGAACCGCATTCTTGACAGGAGGTCTTAAAAGAAAGGTACCCTTCAAGAAGGTATTACAGATCACAGAGGAAGCTAAGGGACCAAGATTGTCTCCTATGTGGAAGTGGGAAATGGCCGCCATTTGAACCTTCACAGCTGAAGAACTGGCCCCCTGATGAAAGATTTGGGATAAGAACTCAAGTACTGTTGCAACAGGAGCCGTAAAGGGGTCCAAATTCCTTTGCCCAGCCCAGATAGAAAAACATTTCTATTTACTGTTGTAGACTTTCCTGGTAGAAGGTTTATGTGCCGCCACCAGGATGGATTTAACTGTGGACGGGATGCCGGGAGTCCTAGCCACTAACGGAACTGGATCAACCAAGAGGAAAGCTTGAGGTCGTCCAGGTTCGGAGTTTTCAATCCCGAAGGATGAGAAATCAGATCTGGAATGGGATCTAAGATCCAAGGAGGAGCCACGAGATGAGACTGTAGGTATGGGAACCAGGTTTGACAAGGCCAGAATGGGGCTATGAGGATAACCTTGCTCCCCAACCGACGAGCTTTCTGCAAGAATTTTGTCATTAATGGGACAGGAGGATAAGCATAAAGAAGACCGGATGGCCAAGCATGAACTAGAGCGTCCCTGGGGGTCTCCCCTGGTGGAGGGTCTCTGGGGGTCTCCCCCGGCGGAGGGATTAGAGTGAAAAACTCGCTGCACTTTGCGTTCAAAGGTGATGGGAACACATCGCAGCAAGGTTGACCCCATTTGAGGAAGATCTGTTTCGCTACTAAGGGGTTCAGAGACCACTCGTAAGGTGAGAGGATAGTTCGACTCAGCTTGTCCGCTAGAATGTTGGACTGACCCGGAATGTGCGTTGCTAGCAGAAAACGGTTGATGGATATCGCCCACTCCCAAACTCTCACGGCCTCTTGGCAAAGGGGGTAAGACCTGGTTCCCTCCTGTTTGTTGATGTACCAGACCACTGACATGTTGCCTGTCTGAACTGCAATAGTCCCTAGAGGAAGAAGGGCATGGAGAGCTTGCAACGCTAGAAGCACTGCCCTCATCTCCAGAACATTGATATGCAGAACGGTCTCTGTAGGAGTCCACGTGCCTTGGATGGTTCTGCCCATGCAATGCCCCCCCACCCCTCACCCTAGGCGAGAAGCGTCTGTGGTCACCATGGCCTGGGATAGAGACATCAAAAAGGGCCACCCTTCTTGAAGCTCTCGGGAATGAAGCCACCAAAGCAGAGATTCCCTGCAAACCCTGTTGAGGGGAATCGGGGAGTACAACGGATGTCAAAGGATGGACCACTGGACCTGTAAGGTCCATTGAAGAACCCTCATAATCAAGCAGGCTAAGGGAGAAAGGTTGATAGCCGCTGCCATAGACCCTAGAGCCCTCAGGACTAATTCCGCTGGTAGGGCTGGAGACTGTAGAAGGGCTAAGACATGGAGAGTTAGGTTGCGGAGTCTGTCCGACGTCAAGAAGGCCTTGGACTGAAGCGTGTCTATTCTGGCCCTTATGAAGTCCAGGACCTGAGCAGGCTGAAGGGACAATTTTTTGTAATTTATGGTGATCCCCAACTGGTGGGCCAAACGCATGAAATAATCCCTGGCCGAACATAGTAGATGCCTGGAGGGAGCGGCGAGGAGCCAGTCGTTCAGGTAAGGAAAGACATGTATTCCCTGAAGCCTCAGGTGGGCCGTTACAACTGCCATGACCTTGGTGAACACCCTGGGGGCTGTGGTGAGGCCAAAAGGGAGGACCCTGAACTGATAATGACTGGCCCCTAACCGAAAGCAGAGAAACCTCCTGAATCACCTGTGCATTAGAATGTGATAGTACGCATCCTTGAGGTCTATGGAGCACATCCAGTTGTTCTCCTGCAGAAGGGGAAGAATAGACTGAATGGTAACCATCCGGAATTTCTCCCTGGCAACAGACAATGTAGACAGGTCGAGAATTGGCCTCAAGTCCCCCGTCTTTTTTGGCACCAAAAAGAACCTGGAGTAATTGTCTGATCTGGACTGGCCTGGGGGGACGCGCTGGATGCCTCTTTTTTTTTTTTAGCAGCTCTTATCTCTAAAGCTGCTGCCTCACTCTGATTGGGTGGGACATCAGGGAGGCGCTCCAACTGAGGGGGAGGATTCACGAAGGGAATAGAGTAGCCTCTGGATATTATTCGGGGCACCCAGCGATCTGTCATGATGGACTCCCAATGTGCTAGGTGTTCTGAGAAGCGCCCCCTGACTGCCTCCAGAGAGGAGCAGTTGGGCAACCCCTCAGGGTTGCTGTGCGGGTCGGTCAGAAAAAGGTTCCCTCAACCCAAATTCTTCGGCTGCCTTCTGCCTCTGGCCCGGCGTCCGCCTTGTCCTCCCCTGCCTCTGGTTCCTGGAAAAGGACCTTTGAGGAGCCGAGAAGCGGATTCCGATGGTAGACAACGTCTTCCTGTCTTTCTCACTCTGGAGTAGCATATCGTGGACGGTCTTGCCAAACAAGGAAGAACCGTCAAAGGGAGCGTTCGCAAAGGACACCTTAAAGGGTTCCGCAAAATCGCAAAGATGGAGCCAGGAATGATGCCGCAAGGCGATGCCTGCTCCACTAGCTCTAGCCATCCCCTCCGTGGCATGGGAAAGAAGCCGCATAGAAGCGTTGGATATCGACTTTAGAGTGGCCATTCATGCAGAGAAGGTTCTTTTATCCTCGGCCGACATGGACTCCAGGGGTGACCCAGCATACTCTCTGATTAGATCCCGCTGAAGGCGAATCACATGTGCCAAGTAGTTCAGCGCCCTTATGGAGAAGGTGGCTGAAGCAAACATCCGCTTTCCAATGCAGTCCATCGTCCGAGACTCGTCAGGAGGATGTATCGAGGAACTATCTTGAGCCAGTTCCTTCTTGGTGGCAGCCGCCACCACCATGGCATCTACTGGGGAACCTTTGCTCCACGCCGTCCTGTCTGTTGGGAGACTAAGGATTTTATCTGGTCTCCTGGGGATTGGCTCTACAGTGTCCGGCTCCTTCCACGCCCTGGTAGTTATAAGAACTACGAGGGGGTCGGCCAGAGGGGACACCCAAGAGGTAGATGGGCCTACGTCAAGCTCCTCCAGAAACACAAGACTCATCCAAAGAAGGTTTTTGGGCTGACCACCCCCCTCTAATGCACATCTCCATGATGTCGCCGAAGGAGACATCTTCAGGGGGGTGAACCTGGGGGAACCTTCCCCTTTCTCCAAGTCATTGTCTTCCGTGAGGGACTCAGGGTAGGCCAAGTGCCTCGTTTTACACTTTTGTTTGTGAGGAGCCTCCTCCTGTTCCTCTAGGGGAACCATCTGGGACGTAGACGCAGGCTGCCCCTGGGGCCGGATGATGGAAGTCAGGTCCGTCTGTGAGGGAATGGCGGGTGGATCTGTAGCACGAGACAGGGGCCTAGAATCCCTGGAGAGGACCCTCTCCACGACGTCGAAGATAGACGGTGAACCGCTCTCCCTAGGATCAGAGAGCAGCCCCCTCGGATCCGACGTGTGGATAGGCGCCGGAGTCGAAGCGATCGGACCCGAAAGAGAAGTGTGTTCCGACCGCATCGGAGCCGAAGACACACTCACCTCTCCGGATCCGAGGCTCGGCTCACAGCCCCGAGAGCTCGGATCCAAAAAAGGACCAGACAAACTCGAGGGTACAGCTGTCGAAGTAGCAATTACTATCGGCGCCAACTCCCCGGCTCAGACGCTACCCGGATCAGACGGCTCCGAACCCCGATAATGGATTGGAGAAGGAGCAATGGGGGCAAAGAAAGGGGCCGAGCCCCCCCCCAGAAAGGGGGGGGGGAGACAAGAGTACTCCCATCTGCTTCTGGGCCTGGAGGAAGTGACGCATCATCCGGTCCATGTCTGCATCCAAAAGGCTTCTAGTTGACCTAGAAGAGGCCGCCTCGACAACATCAAAGGTGACCGGGTCTCCTCCTCCGGCTAGAAATGTGGAGGACAGAGCCGAGAGGGGGAAGACCTGGAGACCTTCAAAGAAGAAAGGAGCTGCTTAGCAGGTGGGGCAGAGGGAGCAGAATCGGCCCGCCGCTTATGGCTCCTATGCCTCTCCCTGTCTCTTTCCTTCTCTCTATGCCTATCTTTCTTACTGGCGTCCCTCTCATCCTGGGACACAGTGGGAGTTGGAGTCCCGGCCAGGGGAGCAGGAACGGTAAACTGAACTGCCGCAGCCGCGGCTGGTGCCACTGAGGGAGAGGAGGAAGAAGCAGAATCCGCGGGCAAAAGGCCCGCAAGGATTAACTTTGTTCTCCTGTCCCTCAAAGCCCAGGGGTTGAAAGCGGCACAAATCAGGCAGGTGATCAACCCCCAGGCAAATAACGCACAGAGTGTGACCATCGGCTGGGGAAAGCTTTTGGCCACACTCAGAGCATTTAGAAAATACGGCCTTAGGGCCTTCGGCCATGATAACGCACACACACACACACACCCTCACACACAGATAAGGGGAAGGGAAAAGTTAAGACTAACTGACTACAAAAACAATATAAGCTTAATAAACTAAGGGTCAACTAATACACACACAACACAATTTTTGAGAGAAAAACAGAGTAAATAACCCTATGAAAACACTCACAAAACCGCCAGGAGCTCATCACTCGTGCTTCAAGAAGCCACGGCAAACGAGATCTGAGGACTGGAGGGAGGTAGCAGGGTATTATGGGTAAGGGAGAGGAGCTTGGAGATTGGCTCTCTAGCTTGGAAAGCTGCCGGCTCAGATCCGGGTCGGATCAGATACCCACAGGTTGCTGATCAAATGAAGTTAACTACTTCAGATTTGGCAAGTTCTCTATAACGCATTACAAAAATTCCATAACTGCAAAACTCTTTAAAAACTTGAAATACTCCCAGTCAATGGACATAAACTTGCCCACACTCCATAAATGCCCTGTACTCCACAACACCCTACAATACTAGCCTTGTGCCAGAGACCCAAGATCTAGCAAAAATTCTTTCCTACGTACCAGCTCCAGTAATAATGTAGGAGATTCTTTATCCTCTAACTACATCTTAATACTATGGAATTCTAATCCCTTGAAATCAGATTAAAGAAACTACCTACTTCCAAATCTCAGCTCAAGCAACATTTAAATAACTGACTATGTTTTTGCATTGCACAGGGACAGATAGACCCACCAGTACACCTACCTAGCTTACAGTCTAATCACTCCACCTCACATTCCATTTACCTCTTCTTTCCCTTTATCTGTCTGTCTTGCCATTTTTCCATCTCATCTATAAAAAGCACTGCAATCTTCATACATCTTCCCAGCTGTCATAACATCTTCCCATCTCCTTATCTCTTATGTTAATAAATGAAGGCTGTACACATGTTCATTCTCCTATGCTGCTTATTCAAATGTTTAACTACTTCTTATGCTGTATGTATGAATTATACTTCTATTACCTATGCTGTACATACAACTGTACTTCTATTTACCATCCTGTAATACTGTATTTCTAGGTCTCTATTAGCATGTAAAAAAAAAATGAATGCAATTTGTGGAGCTTTCCTCCCTGTGCCTCTACTGAAAATGGGTCATTGCCCAGAAGGACCTCCCCAGTCAACAAATACAAATAAATATTAGCCTCAAGAAATTTTAGACCTATATTTACTGCGTAAATGAGGGCTATGTGCCCTTGGTTTCTACCAAGCCAACCTCTCTCAAATCCCCTTGGCGGGATAAAACTTAGGACAAATTTTGTAATAGGAAAAGAAATGTATGGAATAAATATAAATGTTCTAGTATAAATAATATGGAAAGATACAGAATTGCAAAATCCACTTTCAGGAAACAAAGTACGCTAGAAAGATAAAGAAAAGTACAAACCGGCCGACTTGAAATATGCTAGCAAACAAGAAGCTTCTTATTAACATCTAAAGCAATACAACAGTGATAAATCAAGTATTATTCTAATAGGGGATAATCTGGTGACTGAAATTAATATTTTGGTAAATATATTATTGGCTCACTTTAAGTGGATAAGCATTTGGAAAAATACATTGGATTATCTTATTTTAGATCAAGTTTGCTCTGTTCTTTAAGTGTAGAAAACCTGCCTTAAATAACAAAACAATCCAGTAGCAGAACATGACAGAAGTGATTTTTTTCTATCATCTATAATAAGAAGTTATGTACTCACCATAACATTTTATCTGAGTAAGTGGCTTCATTTGTCTGCAACCTTTGGGTCTTGGATCCGATATCGGATCCGAGCCGGCAACTTATTATACAGCTGTGGATCCGAGCTCCTAGCTCCTCCCCTCACCCATAATCCCCTGCCAACCCCAAATGACCTCAGATCAAGTTTGCCCTCCTACATATACCTGGGAAGGTATCCCAACAGGAAAAAGTAGGATAATACAAACAAAACTAACTCTTCTGAAGGCCAGGGGGAAGGATGGTTGCAGACAAATGAAGCCACCTACTAAGATGGAACGTTATGGTGAGTACATAACTTCTTAATCTGGAGTAGGGACTTCATTTGTCAGCAACCTTTGGGACAGAGTCCCCAGCTACCTGAATCTTGGGCAGCCATTATGGAAGGATGTTCCGGAGCACCGCGGAGCCAAAGGATGCTCTCCCTCTGGAAATGACATCCAGTTTGTAGTGGTTGATAAAGGTATGAGATGAGGCCCAAGTGGCTGCCGAGCAAATATCATCCAAGGGAACTCTAGATCTAAAGGCAGCAAAAGTAGATATGGAGCGAGTGGAATGTGCACGGACTCTCTGAGGTGCAGGCCTCCCAGAAGTTTCATAAGCTAGAAGAATACATTAGGAAATCCAGCATGATAAGGTGACCTTCGAAACGGCTTTACCCAAACTGAATTTGGCAAAGGAGATGAACAGCTGATCGGATTGTCTGTGACCAGCAGTCCTATGAATATAGAAACACAGCTACCTGTGCACATCTAAAGAATGTACTCTCCTTTATTTTGATAATTAGGAAAGAAAACTGGTAGGTTGATGGACTGATTGACATTGGTTTCTGAGGCCACCTTGGGTAGGAAGGAGGGATCGGTCCTGAGGTACACTCTATCCTGATGAAAAAACAAGTAAGGGGTTTTACGGAAAGAGCTTGAAGTTCCGAAACTCTTTTCGCTGAAGTGATGGCTACCAGGAATGCTGTTTTCCAAGACAGATATTTAAGTTCGGCCGAGGCAGCTGGTTCAAAGGGAGAAGCAGTCAAGGCTTGAAGAATTAGTGATAGATCCCAAGGGGGTACGGCTTCTTTGATAGGGGGCCTGAGCAGAAAAGTACCCTTGAGGAAGGTTTTACATAGTTTAGCTGAAATCAAAGGACCTGTCTCATGTCCCACATGGTAATGGGAGATGGCTGCCAATTATACCTTGACTGTCGAACAGCTAGCCCCTTGCTGAAAATGTCTGGTGAGAAAGTCCAACACGGACGTTAATGGAGCAGTGAAGGGGTCCAAATTATGATGTTCCGCCCAGACGGAAAAGCGCCTCCATTTACTACGGTAAACTTTCCTGATGGAAGGTTTATGTGCTGCCAACAAGATGGCTTTGACTGGTGAAGAGATGCCGGGAGTCCTGATTAAGAGTGGAACTGGAGCAGTCAAGCTGTCAGCTTCAGGTTGTCCAGATTCGGGGTCAGTAAGTCTGATGGATGGGATATTAGATCTGGGCTGGGATCCAGAATCCAGGGAGGATTCACCAAGTGAGACCACAGGTAAGAAAACCAAGTTTGCCGAGGCCAGAATAGGGCAATGAGGATCATTCTGCTCTCCAAAAGAGAGGCTTTCTGTAATAGCTTTAGCATCAGGGGTAGAGAAGGATAGGCATAAAGTAGACCGGGCGGCCAACATTGCACTAGAGCGTCACTCGGGGCTTCCCCGGTGGGGGAATCAGAGCAAAGAAGCTGTCGCATTTCGTATTTGAGGGAAAGGCAAAGAGATCACAGTAGGGTTGCCCCATTTTGCAAATATCCGCTTTGCTACTCAGGAGTTGAGAGACCACTCGTAAGGGGAAAGAATGGTGCGGCTGAGTTTGTCCACCAGAATGTTGGCCCGTCCCGGAATGTGCGTTGTGATCAGAAAGCGGTTGGCGGAGATCGCCCATTCCCACACCCTCATGGCCTCTCGGCAGAGAGGGTAAGACCTGGTTCCCCCCTGTTTGTTGATACATCAGACAACTGACATGTTGTCCGTCTGTATCGCAATAGTTCCTACGGGGAGAAGGTTCTGAAGTGCCTGCAATGCTAACAGCACCGCCCTCATCTCCAGAACATTGATATGCAGGAAGGTCTGCCTGAGCAATGCCCCCCCCCCCCCACCAGAGGTGAGAAGCGTCCGTGGTCACCGTCACGAGAGGAGGTGGAGGGCAGAAGGGTCGGCCTGTATGGAGGTCTGGGGACAGGAGCCACCATAACAGGGCCCTCCTGCAAGCCTTGCTGATAGAGATAGGGTGATTGAGAGGAAGCTGAAAGGACCATTGTACTTGGAGGGTCCACTTTAGTACCCTCATATTTAGACGAGCGCATGGAAGAAGCGTTATTGCCGCTGCCATGGAGCCCAGTGCCCTCAGGACCAATTCTGCTGGTGGAGCTTCTGATTGGAGGATGGCCCGCACATGAAGTTTGAGATTCTGTAGTCGTTCCGAAGTGAAGTAGGCTCGCAGACTTCTCGTATCCAATCTGGCCCCTATGAACTCTATCACTTGTGTCGGAGCAAGGGAGGATTTGTCCGTATTGATCGTGATGCCCAACTGGGGAGCTAGGCGGAGAAAAAAGTCCCTGGCTGAGCAGAGTAGATGTCTTGTTGGGGCGGTCAGGAGCCAGTCGTCCAGGTACAGGAAGACCTGCATTCCCTGGAGTCTCAGGTGGGCCGCTATCACTGCTAAAACTCTGGTGAACACCCTGAGGGCTGTGGTGAGGCCAAAGGGAAGGACCCTGAACTGATGGTGGCTGGCTCCCAGCCGGAAGCGGAGAAACCTCCTGGATCATCTATCCATTAAAATGTGGTAGTACGCATCCTTGAGGTCTATTGAGCACATCCAGTCGCTCTCCCGCAAGAGGGGGAGAATGGATTGAAGAGTGACCATTCGGAATTTTTCCTTGGTTACCAACAGATTCAAGAGGGAAAGGTCTAGAATTGGTCTCAAAGTCCCCCGTCTTTTTTGGCACCAGAAAGAACCTGGAGTAGAACCCTAATCCGAGCTGGTCTGGGGGGACGGGTTGGATGGCTCTTTTTTCTAGCAGCTGCTAGATTTCTGCGGCTGCAGCCTCCCTCTGACCGGGTGGTACATCGGGGAGGTTCCTGAGTCTGGGGACATGTTGCATTGGGATTTTGTAACCTCTGGATATGATCCGAAGCACTCGGTGGTCTGACATGATGGACTTTCATGCCGCCAGATGCCTCGAGAAGGGCCCAGACTGCCTCCAGAATGGAGCAGTCGGGCAACCTTTCAGGGCTGTTGCGTGGGCCAATCAGAGAAGGATTCTCTGGACCCAAAGTTTCTCGGGGCCCCTCTGCCTCTAGGGCGGCGTCCTCCCTGTCCTCCTCTGCCACGGAAGGACTGGTTGTCCGGAGCAGGTTGGGAATGTTGCGATTTCCGGAACCACATCTTCTTCTGTCCCTTTTGGTTCTTGGAGAAGGACCTCTGGGGAGCAGAGAAGCGGACTCCAATGGCAGACAACGTCTTCCCATCCTTCTCACTCTGGCCAAGTGTCTCGCGAATGGTCTTGCCAAACACGGCAGAACCATCAAAGGGGGCATTCGCAAAGGACGCCTTACAGGGCACTGTGAAGTCACAATGTCGGAGCCAGGCTTGGCGTCTTATAACTAGGCCCACTCCGCTAGCTCTAGCGGCTCCCTCAGTGGCGTGGGACAACAGCCGCATAGAGGTATTGGAAATAGATCTTAGAGTGGCCATACGAGTGGAGTACAACTGCTTGTCCTCCGCTGACATGGACTCTGGGGGGGAAGCAGCGTATTCTTTAATAAGATCTCGCTGCATCCTGATGACATGTGCCATGTAGTTCAGGGACCTTACTGAGAAGGTCGCTGAACTAAATACCCGCTTCCCAAGGCGATCCATCGAGTAGGACTCCTTGCTCAGTGGATGGACTGAGGGGCTCTCCTGAGCTAGTTCCCTCTTAGTGGCTGCCGCCATCAACATGGCATCTACGGGGGACCCTTGCTCAAGTGGGACCGGTCTGGGGGGGGGCTCAAAATCCTATCCTGGCATTTAGGGACGGGCTCCACAGTGTCCGGCTCCTTCCACACCCTGGTGGTAATAAGATCCACCAGGGGGTCGGCCGGAGGGGGCACCCAAGAGGTAGACGGGCCTGCTTCGAATGCCTCCAGAAACACGGACTCGTCGGAGGAAGCCTTGGGGGCAGACCACCCCCCCCGATCCTGAGCATTTCCATGATGTCTCCAAAGGAGACATCCTCAGGGGGTGACCTTGGGGAGCCTTCCCCTTCATCCAAGTCCGTGTCCTCTGTTAAGGACTCGGGGGAGTCCACGTACCTCCTCTTACACTTATGCTTGTGAGGCACTTCCTCGGGGGGCTGTCCGAGGAGGTCTCACCAGCAATATCCTGTTCCAATGGAACAACCTGGGACATCGAAGCAGGCTGTCCCTGTGGCCGGGTGATGGAAGCCTGACCTAGCAGAGAGGGAGTGCAGGGTGGAGCAGAGGCAAGGACCGGGGGTCCGGATGCTCTCGACAGAGCCCTCTCCACTACATCGAAGTCCGAGGGGGAGCCGCTCTCTCTCGGCTCCGAAAGCAGACTCCCACTCGGATCTGATGAAGGGATCGGAACCGGCGCCGAGACCATCTGATCCGAAGGAACCGTGTGCTCAGACCTGGCCGGAGCCTAAGGCACACCGAGACCCTCGGATCCGAAGCTCGGCCCCCGGCTCCAAGAGGTCGGATCCGACAATGGAACCGACAGACTCGAGGGCAGGGTCGGATCCGAAGTACCCAGTACTGTCGGCGCCGACCCACCCCCGGCTCCAACGCTGCCCGGCTCCGAGCGCTCCGAACCCAGGAAGCGGGACGGAGAAGGAGCTATCGGTGCAAAAAAAAGGTATCGAGCCCCCCCCCCCTTCGGAGGGGGGGGGGGGGGCAAGAGCACTCCCATCTGCAGCTGGGCCTGGATGAACCTTCTCATCATCCGGTCCAAGTCTGCATCAGAAAGGCTATAAGTGGATCTCGACGAGTCCACCGAGGCGGGTCTGGAATGCCGCCTCGATTACCTTGACGGAGATCGGGTCTCCTCCTCCTGGGTCCAGGGGAGAAGCAAGGATATCGGATCCAAGGAGGAGGAGACCTGGAAGCCATGGAGGGAGAAGCCCGCTTAGCTGGGGGGGGCCGAAGCAGAGGCCTCGGTCCGCCGCTTGTGGTGATTCTCCCTCCTAGCCTCCCTGTCCTCCGGCGCCTTAGTGGGAGTTTGAATCCCGGCCGGGGGAAGGGGGACAGGAGTGGCCACCACCAAGGGCAGAGGAGGTGCCACGGGAGAAACGGAGGCCGAAGCCGAATCCAGGGGCAGAAGTCCAGCCAGGATCAGCTTCGACCTCCGATCTTTCAGTGCCCTGGGGTTGAACGCTGCACAGATAGCACACCTCGAGGACAGGTGTTCAACCCCAAGGCACCGAACACACAGAGTGTGGCCATCTGCCGGGGAAAGCTTATGGCCACACTTGGTACACTTGGAAAAAATGGGTTTTGGGGCCTCTGACATGATAACCCAAAAAAAACTAAAGTAATCTACGCAAGCACACTGGGCCCCAAACACAACACACGCACACTACGACCAGCCAGGGGAGGATTTACACTAAAAATTAAAGAAATTAATGAAAGGGAAACCTAAAACACACACACTGTTTAAACAATGCAGAAAATAACTCTAATTTTACAGTTTTGAAGCACTTATCTGATAAATCGCCAGGAGCTCAAAATCCAGCTGTCTCATCTAAGAGCAGCAAACTAGATCTGAGGTCATTTGAGGTTGGCAGGGGATTATGGGTGAGGGGAGGAGCTAGGAGCTCGGATCCATAGCTGTATAATAAGTTGCCGGCTCGGATCCGATATCGGATCCAAGACCCAAAGGTTGCTGACAAATGAAGTCCCTACTCCAGATCTAAGGATATTACTCCAAGCTTGTGTTCATTATCTCAGAAATCACTGGAAAGAGGTCATGTGCTTGGCATATGGAAGGTAGCATATGTGGCACCTGTGCCCTTCATGCAAGGTCAGAAATTATAGACCTGTTAGTCTCTCATGCATTTAGGGAAAGTGCTTTGAAAGAGTGAGGGTAAGTGGTATGAGGGGGCTGAATTATAAAAGTCGTTACAGGTAGTATCTCAATATACTACTAAATATGGATTAGTTCGGAATGAGTCAATAAATATTTATAAATTTGTTCATGATGACAATTTTGTTGCTAGTGATCTCAGGATTAGCAGAAATTATGGGAGAGCTAGTAGGTGGTGGAATATTAATCTTTTGTATAACAAAACTAGACCTGGTAATTTCTTTTAACCACAACTTGGATGGCTGGGTGGGTATAAGATTGTCTGATCATGTATTTATTGGAAGCAAACTCTATGAAGGCCTTTCTAAGCACTGAGCTTGAAACGAAGCTTGAATGTCAAGTTATAAAAAGTTCATATGAATAACAAAATGAATATATGAAACGTACTGATCTATTAAGAGCAAACTCCACTTTAATGTTACAAAATTTAACAATGAAGTAAAAAAGTAGGCATGTAAACATACGTGTATTTACAAACATACAACTAAACAGACTGTTTTGTTCACATACACATAAGAAACACAGAACTAAAATCACTCAGTATTAAATCCAATACCATTTTATTAGGTGATCTGAACTATCCAACTATAAATGGGAAAACCTACACCACCACTAGTGCACGAGCAGAGAGATTCCTGGACCTTGTTAATACAAATGCCGTACAACAATTAGCCCACTAAGAGGAAGAACATCTTGGATCTTGTCCTTACTATAACTAATATGGAAGCATCTTGCACCATCCCTTGCGTATTTTCATCACTTGTTAGGTCTGACCATAAAGTAGTCTCCCTCAAAATAAAACTGAAACCGGACTCCCTTCCCCCAAAGTATCATGAGAAATTTCTTTAAGACAAAATATGTACTCCTAAGTGACACAATGTCAAGCTTCAAACTCCCATCAAACTCAGTCAATTCCACTGAATATGCAGAAACATACACCGCCACACTGTAGCACCAGCATGTAATCAGATGCAACTGTACCCAGTAGGAACAAGTGCAGGACAAAGCCAAGAAACAGACCCACATGGTGGAACTATAACATCACCAAACTTTATAATAAAAAGAAAAAAATACTGACCAAAAGTAAGAAGAGTAAATCCCAGAATGTTAGAGCCCTTGGAAATAACTCAGCAGTTTAATAATATCCACCAAAGCCAAGTTTGAGGCTAAAATAGCTACCCAAGCCAAAGTCAATCACAGGGCATTTTTTAGTTATGTTCGTAATTTCAAAAGCACAATGCAGCAAAGTGCTGATATGTCTGTGAACAACCTTACCTACACAGAGTTTGAAAATATAGCAAACCTACTGGCCAATAAATTTAGTTCTAACTTTACTCCTCTCTCCCCTTCAGCTGTCCTTCAAGATATACTTGAAACTGGCTCGACTCCAGTTATCACACAAGGCCAAGTCCTAAAAGTGCTATCAAATACTAAAAATACTGCATCAATGGGTCCCAACAATACCCTTGGACACATCATAAATAGCATGATGCACAATTTAACTACACCCCTAACAACACAGGTTCAATTTTAGCCTCCACACAGGTTTTGCACCAAGCAAATGCAAAATAGCTAATTATTCCCCCTGCATAAGAGTGGACCTTCCACAGACCCAAGCAATTACAGACCTACAAGTCTGACCAGCCTCGTATGGAAAGCCACGGAAAGACTTATCGTGGAACTACGAAATCAGGACAAAGGGAACCTCCAAACACTAGACCCACCTTGGTTTGGATTCATCAAGAGCAGATCATGCTTACTCAACATGGTGCATTTTATTTAAAAGGTCAAAGTAATGGATGAAGGCAAAATGGTACACACCTCATAACCTCAGCCTGCCCAAGGCTTCTGACAATTCTCTAATCATGCATTATACAAAAGCTAAATAACCTGTAAATAAGCCTCTATGTTATCCAATGGATTGTGCACTGGCTCCCAGACAGGACAGACATCATCAAAATAGGGGAAGTTACCTTCACAAAGACATCAGTCACCACTGGAGTCCCCCCCCCCCCCCCGGGGTTCTGCGCTGGGGAACTCCCCTGTTTGGTATTTACTTTTCTGAAGTAAAAGCCAATATCAAAGGGCTCTGGAAGACTAGTTTTAAAGATGACTGCAAGGTGGGAGCAGTCACTGAATCTGTATATGACTAAGCCATCCTGCGGGAAGGTTTGTCTCAAACAACCGGTACAAAATCACGGACTTAAACTAAATGTCAAAAATGCTTTACTGTATCCTTTGGGAAGTCATCTACCACAGGGAGCTACCACATTGATAATACACTCCTTCCTAAGAGCTAACCCAGTTGTTTGGGAATTTATGTGGATAGTGACCTACCTTCTCACCAACATGTGTCCACTGTTAAAAAGTCCTTCTATATTACAGAGCTTATAAACAAAAGGATTCTGTCTAAATCTAGGGACATCATTGCCCCCTTTACTCAGCCCTCATTAGACCAATCACTGAATACAATGCCTGCTTTGGCATGTACCTGTCTGGGCAGATGCAACAACTGGAAAATCCACAGAGATATCTTACTAAATGGATACTAGGTCTAAACAACTTATGTCCTACACTGACGGACTCAAAGCCCTGCCACTATACTCTGTATCCTACAGGCTGCTAAGACGTCCTGTGCTTGGCATACAAGTAATCTTCTGACCAGTTATTGACTGACTTACTACACATCAGCAAGTCAAATGACATCAGAAACAGGTTCATAGGTTCAAGGGTGTTTAACAGGCTAATGACCACAAGGACCTTTTAAGCCTAGCCATGCATCCCAAATCTCTGACAAGTTCTGGTACCCTTAATAAGGGTAAGCAAGGGCTTTGGAGATTAAACATTTACAAGCATAGGCCTGGAAGAAGAACCATTTACAGTCTGCCTGTGTCCGTCACAGACAGGTGCCAAACCAAGAATGAATTTCCTGTTCCCCATCCAATTGTCAAAGTTATACGAGTTGAATTAAGGAGGAACTCTGCTTCACTTGGATGGGGAGCCTGTTCCAGAGAAGGGGTAGCCTCTGGGATACATACCCATCTCTGCAGCAGGTCCTATTTATAAAACAGGCAAGGTGCAAGTCTTTAGAACATGTAATTCTGGTGCTGTTTTCTGGATATGCATGAGGTCCATCAGAGTGGGGTCTGACAATGCATTGTATGCCAGGCATAGATCTCCCCTCAACAGCCTGTAGGAGACAGAATACAGGGATTAGGGCTTGAGGCGATCTCCATATGACATGTTACTTACACCCTGTATTCTTTTAGGGAGGAACCTCTGTGGCGGTTCCAACTCTTGGATATGCCTGGTAAGGTACGTACCAAAGGGGGCACTGTACTCAATGACAGGTCTGATGAATACGCTGCCTAGAAATCTAATCCTCACCTGCATCATCAACAGAATGATTCAGTGGGACAAGTATATCTCACAGAGGATATTGCTGCTCTGGAACAGACTCCCCATTCACACAAAATACAGTTCATCCCTGTCCATTTTCAAGCTCAACTTAAATTTATGGAATGGGGAACAGAAAATTTACCCCCGGACTGACCCCTGCACTACTAATGGACAGAGCCAGCTCAAAATCTTTATCCCGTGCATGGGTCCCTTCAAATTATCTACTGTATGATCCCAGTTATTCTCAGGGGTAATATACAATTACTGACCATGGGATGGGTAATGCCAATCTACAACCAAATTGGATAGGTTATTTTGTGCTCAAAAAGCAACACTGATTAAGCTTAAAATTGCCCTCAAGGGAAGCTAGGCTAGTACTTCGCTATAATTCTATAAGAAATGGTTTGTTAAGCTTAATTAAAATGGAAGACAACAATCAACAGTCAATGATAAGTAATACATACCCAAGTACTGTGGATTTTTATCTACAACTTCGCTCATTTCACCAACAAGTTCGATACTAGTGTATCTAACTGCCAAATGGACAGTCTCAGGAAGCTGAACAACACCTTCCAAGACTTCGGTTAATGTGGGGTTATTATCTCTGAAAACAAAGAAAAAGTTATTACACAGTGGAAGCACCATGACATCAAATGCCACCAAAAGAAAAGAACAAATACACACCATAAAAACAAACATTAAGCAGCTACATTTTTTTCAAATACATTTTTGAAGAAAAGCAATGCAAGGTAACTGCAAGGATCACCCAAGGAGAATACACCTTTCCTGTCAGTCTAAACTAGTCCTTGGAGGCATTCCTCCCTGCTTCTCCCACACATTCTACAAGTCTTTAACTCATGTGGATACTTAGTCACTTAACCTTTACAGAAAAATGTCAAAACTGTAGATGCTGATACAACCTGATAAATCGAGCTCTGTACCCTCAAGATGTTTTAAAATAAATTTGCATTAACAAATAATTTACTTAAAGCTACCAGTACAGATGAATGAAAAAAGACACTAAGTGAGATAAAATAATATTCCTTAGCATGCAGTCTCTCAGCTTCCTAAACCAATAAAAGTAACAGGTTTATATAGTCTTTAGCATGGCAGCGCCCTTTTACTCCAACCATACAACAGGCATGGCTAGCCAATCCATGTCTGCCATTAAGTCGATCAGATGAGTTGATCTTACTGCTTAGGGTGCGATTTGTGTTCAAGTTAAGTGGACAGCTTGAAATGGTTAGGCAGTAGACCCACAGCTGAGAAACATTTGATGTCAACAGTGAACACTTAGCATCAGAGCATTTCGGTAATCATTGGCATTTGAAATTACTCCTGATGATCTGAGTTATTCTGCTGCAAAAACGTACTGGTTTAAAAAGGGTCAAGAAATATCAGAGTTCTGTACTATAGCCAAGAAAAAACAAGTCTGCATATGATACATCTATTACCAATGTTTTTATAGACAGAATAAGCATATTTTATTTAATAATTTCGACATGGTATTATATTTAATATAAGTGAGATGAGTTCTGTGTTGCATTTTGGGGGCAAATACACATGCATATTAACAACACAGTTCATTGGTTGGTTGACAGTTTAAATACAGATGACAGTAATGGTGAACAGATTCTGATAAGGTCAATTATTTCAATTTTGGATAGTTTTGTGTTGGAGTTCTTGTACTGTAAAGGTATCCAGTAATCCTAGAAACCTCAAAGCCTGAAGTCACACACTTCTACATCATCCAAGTTCGCTGAAGTCTCCAATAAGGTAGAGCATGCGAGGAAATGGTGGTAGGTCGACATGCATTTCCCTAACAAAGTTGAGGGGGAAATCTACTGCTAAATTCCTCCCCCTACTTGTAAGATCAACCAGAAGAGGATAATCATATCTCTCAGTGAGGAAAACAGGTCAATCCCTTGGGTGCCCCATCCCAAAAGACTGTGGCCAGATAACACTTCCAAAACATCAGCTGTAGGAGAGGACCACAAGAGGAAAGTACAATTCTGTGAGCACAATCATTATAACAGTAAGTGTTCGAATAGGATTATTCTTCCAGCAGTATTCCTGACCTACTGGAATTAGCCAGAGGCAAACAATACATCTGACTGTCTCAAATCCCAAAGATCTCCAGATGTGTTGGTGTAAACTGGCAAGACTCCTCCCTAAAAAAGACACGTGGCTACACTCAAGAAAAAAATGGGCAGATAGCCTGTACCATCCTTTTTCTTTTTTGATGGTGAAGGTATGGGGATATGACCTGTGAAGGAAAGAGCATTTTCCTTTTCTTACAGCCCAATAACCATGGTACCAAAAAGATATGTAGGCAATAATGGCCAAACAGTCCAAACTGCAGCCTCTGAAGACTTCAGACCACTGATTACTGAAGAGATGAAGATGGATAGTAATACCACCACTTTACCCCCCCCCCCCAAGATACTAGACGGTCACAGTGAACTGAAGAAAAATGGAAAGGGGAGAAGTGGGTGAAAAACAGCACTGCAACTGTTACCCTAATTAACCATCTGCTGATAAGAAGTATACTCAAAAACTATCATACTTGCTCTTTCATGTAATCACTGCGCAAAAGTGTATGATGCACAAGAAGATTACAGACGCAGCATCAGCAAAGGAAGGTGGAATCTAGTGTAAAAAAAAGAAATAAAACACAGCCTCCTTTCTCTACCTCTTTAATCAACAAGGTTGGATGCCCAGCGAAAGCTTTGCGAATAAAAGTGCCAAGCCCTACCTAACTTCTGGAGTGTAAATACAGATTATACTTTGGTGGTGCTGCAGTAGCGTTGTCGCCTCATAGCAAGACGTTGTCCCGTTCGATTCCCGGCTAGAGCGTCTTCTGTGTGGAGGCATGCGTGAATGGGGCGTGCCTTTGTTGAAGGTTGTGCGTTAGGGCTGGTAACCCGGTACGTAAAAATCCACTACCAATCATTAGCGGACCGGAGTTCCACTGTGGCGACCCCTAACCGGGAAAAGCTGAAAGACACAAACAAACTTTTTAGAAAAGTTGGAGGACCAAATAGTTGCCCTACAGATTGAAAAAGGTTGCAGATGTGGCAGAAGCTCTAACAAGATAAACTCTTATTTTGCCCCTGCAAAGCTTTTTCATGTCTTTCACAGTAGAACAAAATCCACTTAAACATTCTGAAAAGTGCTTCCTTGAAGTCTAGCTTGCCCTGTTTCCCTGGTGCAAAAGACAGCTGTTCTATGCGGCAAGTCTCTGGTTCAGTCAGTATAGTACCAGGGTTTTCTGAAAACATTTAGTAAGCATGAACTAATCTCTCCTTTAGATATCCTAGCTTGGGAAAAAACAATTTTAGCATGAAAGGATTAGTTATAATGCTCACCACATTCCCGTAAAACACAGTGTTATGGTTCCTTTCACATCAGGGCTTGCAATTCTGAAATCTTAATACCCAAGGTAATGAAGACCAGAACAGTTGTATTTCAGGATAAGTACCTTACATGAAGTAGCAGTTACAAACTCAAATGGATCCAAGGGCAACTTCTCAAGCATCATGTTGAGGTACCAAGGTTGACTGATAGGGCTCCCTGTTAGGAGATGCAAGATACCCTCAAAACTTTTTAACCTGCAAATGTTCATTAGTAACAGACAGAGGGGCAGACATGCTGAACTGGCCAAAGATGTACTTGATGAAGGACAAGATATCCCTTGCTGCAAAGGAACACGAAAGGCAAGAAAATAATCAGTGTCAGTCTTTGGTGCGATTCTAGTAGTTCTTACTACACCACACACTTACACAAATTACTTACTTGCGTTAGATTTCTTTGCTTCTTCCAATAAGTGTCAGATTATCCATGCTGTCAGTCTAATGTACGGGACAGTCAAGTGTACCAAAGAACCCTAGTTTCTGTGTTAGCAGGTCTACTGCTAGAAGAGTGAATGGGATTTCCTCATACAACTGCCCAGCAGGAAGAACCAGTACTGTCTGACCAACAACAGGGTCCGAAGAGTAATCTTGGCTCCCTCCACTGTGACCTTGCACAGTACACTAGGTAGCAACTGGATCAGGTCTACACGCAATGAAAGGTCTGCTTTCCTGCAAGGAAATCTTGAACAAAATTTTGGGAGTGGATGGTTATCTCTACAGATGAACATATCTCTTCGTACTCCTAATGCCAACTCCCTGGCTTACACAGTTATTATGTGGAGGAGTACTCCAACATGTTCAAGTATCATACGACTGGGGAACTGTCTATGGTCAGGAGGACTCATTTTCAAACTGTTTTGAAGGCCTTGAGCACTAGGATTTGAGATAACATTTCCTTTGCAGCAATTCACATTTTTACCTGTTCAACAGTCTGCACCCTGAGATTATCAGTATATGTCCTCCAAGCTTTGTCTGTCATAAAATTCTAATTGCAGACTCAGGGCTGAAAAGGCACCCCACATCTGCCCCAAGAGAAGCCCACCAAGCACACGCCATAAACCACAGTGTTCTGAATAACTCCATTGCTGTCAATGATGCCTTCTGAGATTGGTGTAAGAAAATTTTGTTAGGAAGGTCTTTTTTCCAGTTAAAGGAATGCTATGGATAAAACTCTGTCCAGGATAGGGTGATAACCAAAATCAATGTGCTGGGAATAAGTATGGACTGTGGCAGAATCCATGTACAGTAAACTGTTTGTTAGCGCTTTTACTTAATCATTTAAAGTTTTGATGCCTGGGATATCCAGATAGGTGAGGTTAATTTTCAGGGGAGGCTCAGAGACAAAATCTCTACAATCACTCAAACAATAACAGCACAAAACAGAAAATACGTAGATGATTAAAAAATGTAATAAAGCACATACAGAAAAAAGGACTACATAGTATTAGAATATTATACAAAACACATACAGAAGGCCTCCTTGCATTTTTGCCTCAAACTGGGCCAGAATTAAACAAGTCATCCAAGTACAAATAAATATGGATGCTCATCAACCACAGGAATTCTACAACTGATGCTATACTTTCTTGATCACCCAGGAAACAGCAGAGTCCAAACGGTAATGACGTAAACTGGAAGTTGCTGACCTACCTTGAACAGGAGGACATGTTTATGCACCCTTGAATGAAGAATAGGCAAGTTAGGCATCTTTGAGGTCCACAGCTACCATGAACACTCAAAGGAAGGAGGGACTGCATGGTGAGCATTACGAACTCTGTACCATTTAAGAAAATGTTCAATATCGACAGATATACAATGGGCCTCTATGAACAATTTGTTTTTTGGGGGGAAAGAGGAGTCCGGAATACAACCCTTGCCTCCTTCCCCCCAGAATAATTTTCTCTGGCTCCTTTTGTTTTCAACATCTTTATTAAATCATCATGTATGGCATAGGCAATCTTACATTTATATAAATGAAAAACAAACATTGACACCACTTTAGATGCAAACATCATACATCACAGCCACCACTGAAACAACTGTAGTTGCAATCATTATACATCACTTATAATCTACCCGGTCATTGTCAGTTAAGCATTATATGGCTCATTCAAATCTTGCTTCTTAAACCTTGTTCCTTCACACATATATTACAGGTTCATAGGTAGGTACTAGACTAGACTATCGGCCCTAGGGCCTATACAAGCCTTTCCATAACAATTCCCTGGATATTTCTTCCCACAATATTAATTTCCCTGAACCCCTGTCTAGCAGGGAGACTGACGTGATCCCCGAGGTGAGTTTCCTATCTCCCATCTAATCGTCAAGGTTCCTTTTGAAGAGGGCCAAGGAGGCGCTCTGCTTGACATGTATGAGCAGTTTAGTCCAAAGTATGAGAACTCTCTGGGTCAGGAACCTATCCCTCCAGCATGTTTTGTTCATTGTGATGACAAGGTTTAGATCCCTGGAGCGTGTGGCTCTGAGGGATGGGGATTTCTTTAAGTGGAGCATGTCCAACAACTCCCATATTTTTCTATGTAGTTTACTCAGTCCCTTTTCTAAAGGTCCCAATTCCAGTTGTTTTCTCTCTGTTACTATATTCACTACTTCTAATAAAGTTGGTCTGGACTTTGGATTTCCATTTTCTAGGAATTGCTTTTTTGGCAGCCACAGTAATTAGACTCAGCAAGGCTTTACTATGTCTAGGCAATTCCGATTCTGTATCATAGCTCAGAAAAATAATCTCTCCAGTCAATTCAATCCACTCACCCAGCAGCAATTCCGATTCTGTATCATAGCTCAAAAAAATAATCTCTCCAGTCAAATCAATCCACTCACCCAGCATCTCTGATAGAGCCGTTCGCAGGGAATCCCTAAGGCCAGCTCATTACAGTCCCAAAAAATATGTTCCCAGCCACCTCTTTCTTGCCCATCGCACCACCAACATTTGCTATTCACCTGAGGATAAATTCTTTGGAGTCTACTTGGGGTATAAAAATACTTATTGTAAACACTTTCAGACAAGGATCCTAAATATTCCAGACTCTGTTGCACATTTGGGAGATATACATACCCCCCCCCCATTGTCCCTTTGTGACTCGTTTATCTAATCTCTCTTCCCAATCCTCTCTAAGCTCCTCTGATTGATTCTTATAATCATCAAGCAATATTTCATATGCTCTACTAACTTTAATGGCAACTTCTCTTCTAGATTCTATTAAAAACTCTACCAGTCCTGGTCTTTCATTTAAGACCCCCCCCCCCCATTTCTTTCTCTTTGCCTACACTCTGACATCAGTCCATGATAGGGAAGGCAATCTCTAACTAACCTGCAGTCCAAATAAATTCTTGGCCTCTTCCCATTCTATTACCTTTCCCTTTCTAGTTATCTGCTCACAATACCTTGGTTCCTTTGGCAGTTTTCTCAAATAAATTCCAGCCCCCACTTGCCTACTGTCTGTATCCCTAACCACCGACATTCCCTACCGGCAGAATCTCTTCTCCATTCTCGTGCTGGTTTACTCCTTAGAATACTCCCTCCTATTTTATGAATATAATACTCTGTATGATTTTTGCTGTTCTCAAGAGTCTGCATCCAAAATCCCAATCTCTCCTTATTTCTTGAGTTTCCCCCTGTATCATCATTCCTTTCCACTTTGAATTACAGTTTTCTGCTTGTGCTATATACAAGAGCCTTAACTGTGCTGCTCTAAAATACCCCCTCAAATTGGGTAATCCTAATCTGCATTGTTCTATTGGGAGAATCAGCTTATCCCACTTGACCCTTGCTGTCTTCCCTTCCCAGATAAAATCCCTCAACTCTTTTTTAACTGCTATCCACAGCTTCTCCTCTGATTGATAAAAATATGCCTGACCTATGTATACGACTAAAGGGCCCAACACATTTTAATTGCTTGCTTCTTAGTATCCATACCACAAAACTTAGTTTCCAAATTTTTGTATCATCTTCTGTTTAGTCTCTTCCCACATATCCTTAGCTTCTACAACACAGTCATGTTTAATCCATACTCCTGAATACTTCATTTTATCATGTCCCCATAAATATGGATATTATTGGACCAATTAGTGTGTGCGTACATAATTTACCACTCTTGCCTTTGTTTTAGCTCCATTAATTTTGTATCCCGAGAAGATCGGAAACAGTCTTAAAATGTTCCACAATACTGTACTGTCACTTTCTGGTTTTGTCATGTATAAAATATCATCTGCAAATAGAGCCAGCTTTTCCTAAGTACCATACCAATTATATCCTTGAATTTTTAAGCCCCCCCCCTTTTTTTGCAAATGGTTCTAAATATAATGCAAACAAAGGGGAAAGTGGACAACCCTGCCTGGTTCCTCTACTCAAGCAGAGGTTATTGCAGCAGACCTCACCCACTTTAATTTTCGCCTCCTATCCCTCATATATACTCCTAATCAACCTTATAATTGTACCAAGGAAAGCAAATGCATCTATTGCCTGCTTATGAAGTCCCAAGTCTATTCTGTCAAATGCTTTCTCTGCGTCTAGACCCACCAATAACACTGGTATTTTCTTACATTATGCTTCCTTCTGGATCATCAGTGTTCCGTTAATACTGTCAAATGTTTGCCTCTTCTCCACAAAACCACACTGATCCATATCTACCAATTTTGGCATCAATTTTGCCATTCTTTTAGCCATTGCACACTTTATAATCGTGGCTCAGTACTGAAATGGCCCTATATGAAGCTAGATCCGATGAATCTTTATCCTCTTTAGGTAATACCGTTACCACAGCTTTCTTCTAGGATGCTGGTAGTTCACCTCCTCTTAAAATACTGTTAAAACCTTCCAGATCTTTATCAGTTTTTTTCCCCTCCTAGCTTCCAACCCTCCACAGGAATACCATCTATCTATCACTGTTTGGGTGTCTGCTTTGGAGGTCTCTGCTGCTTAGGCAGATTTTTATTTAGAGCCTCCGAGTATGTTTTTGTGTGTTTGGTTTGCTGTCGTGGTAGGTCTATTTGAGACTGGAATTGTAGTGAGTGTGGTTTCCTTCTCCTCCTGACTGGTTACGCCAGTACTGAGTTGACAGAGCTTAGCCTCCAGTTTGGCTATATGGTTGCATCTCTCATGTGTTGGAATTTGTTGGGAGGAGGAGAGGGTTGTCTGTGTACATGAGGCAGTTGTAACATTGCCTCAAGATTCCCATATTCATCAGCTGGACCGGAGAGGAGATTGACAATTGACCTTTGGACATGCTAGAATAGTATTGGGAATTCCTTTATAATTGAAAAAAGGGCCAATGGGGAACAAGGTACTCAAGGGGAGTTTGTGAGGGTGTAGTGCTTTTAATTTTTTAGTGCTGACTTATATAATTGCTTTAGTGAGCAAGTGCCAGGTAACTTAAATGCAATGTGTTACAGGTAACTTAAATGCAAAAACGACAAACAGTAACTTTCTTTCAAGTGAAACAAGGAAATAAGTACAGTAAGCAATGCAGATATCACTAGGGATCCACAGAAGCACTGAAAAGCCGCGTTGTAGGTGAAATTAGCGTTTCAGGGAAATAACAAGCAAACAAACAACAAGCATACAAACAATGCTAGATTCAGCAGGCCTGGATCTAGTCTATACTATAGCAAACAAGGTGTACCAATTTCGGTAAGAAACAGTTCAAATATGCAGGCACTATAAGCCTTTAACCAGAAATTCCCAGCTCAGAAGGGCAGAGTCCAGCCTCTCCTCCCACAAGAGTGCAGACCACGAACCTTCTTAATGTAAAATAACTGGCCTGAAGCCCAAGTGCTTAAACCAGAACCAATACACTTTTAGAATAACAGACACTGAGCCCTCAATCAGCAGTTTCCAACTTAGAAGGATGTAAGCTACCTGTCCTGCCACCACAGTGCAGGCCACAAACCTTCCTAATGTAAAACAACTGGTCTGAAGCCCAAGTGCTTAATCCAAAAGACTTAGAATGATAGCTACACTTTAATCAAGTTACTACCAAGCAGTAATAAATACAACTGAATACTTTAAAGAATGCCTGGATAATTGTGCTTTCATAAAATTAATGCAGTCTGTTCCTTCCAGCTTCTCTGGTATAGCCGAAAATATCAGGTTTTCCCTACGTGCTCTATCCTCCAATTCTATTTTTTGAAACCTCTCTTCTTGAGCAGTCTCACATTCAGACACCCTTTTCTTCATTTCAGCCTCTGATTTTTGAAGCTTTATCAGATATCTGTTTAATACTTCTTCAATTTTTCCAAACTTTTGTTGTTTGTATTGATATACTCCATCAGTGTTTTGTTTAGTTTAACCAGGTCTGTATGTAGCTGTCTTATATCCTCCTGTAGGTTACTGGAAATCATGTCTGAATGTTGCACTGCTTTCTGCTGAACAACCGCAAAACCTTCCCCAGTCAGTGTTTCTTCCTCACTTTCAGTAGCTGATTTTTTCCAGGTCTTCTGCATTTCTTTATTCTTGGCATCCAGGCAGTGCACTTACTTACCAGTTACTGAAATTTACCCGTAAACACAAGTCTACTGGCCTTCTCTGTTTAGTTTGTTTTCACACTGGGAGAGCTAGAAACAAGCTGTTACTCACTGTGCAGCCATCTGGGAAGTCCCCCTTTTCTCTGGCTGCTTAACCAAGAGGTGATTGAGAATGAGAAGCCCAACCCACTTTAATGAAATAGGAGAGGAGACTCTCCTATGAAAGGTGGGATGGTTGTGAATTCTACTTGTTAACCAAAAGAAATAATTTCTAACACTTGAAGGAGAAGGAATGTGGTTAGCTGAGGTGGGGGCAGGGGGACAGGGGATGGCACGCCCTGCTAAGTTCTGACTGTTCAGTGGATACTACGGATGTTTTTGCCATAAAGGCCTCCCACACATAACCTTTTTCTTACCTTGCCAGTTTTCCTTGGAAATCCTCTCTACTTCCAGACCTGCTGACCTCTGGTCTGTAGTCTGCAAAATATTTTTCATGAATAATTCCTACTATATCACCCAACAGGTGAGTGTAACAGTTGTCGGTTTCCATAATCTTTTCTGTTTTTTGTTCATGAGCACCTGAAGTAGTTGCTCTTCATCACACTCTAGAAGTTGAAATCTCAACCATGAACAGTCTTCCAATAGCCAACCCATTAGCAACTGTCCAAGATGTTGTATGCTGCATATACAGACAGCATCATATCTACACTGAATGTATCTGCCCACCTTTTGTGTCATACGTGCTGACATGCCGATATCAGCCTTCTCTTCTACCTCCTTCAAAATCTCATGTTGGTATTACGACAAGTGATAATCATGAAATAAGTATGAATGAAATGCAAACATCTTTCACAGCACTTTTCCATTTCCCTGCTTTCTTTTACCAGGAAGGGTGCTGTGGCCAGAAGTTAATATGGAGCCCCATGGCAGCATTAGCAGTTAGGTTCTTGTATAAACATTGCTGAGGTTTGCCAAATTCTACAAAATCAGCCAGATTTCTTGAAAGAGGGAGGCTGCAAGTTCAACTCCAAAAATCTGGTCATGAAAGCACTTCCAAAAGCCTCAAACAAATAAGACTGATGGTTTTTCCAAAGAAGACCTCTTCTGAAGTGGAAGCAGTTTCTTCACCATCCTAATATCCAACAGGAGAAAACAAATGGAGGTGTACACTAGCTCCCGGTCTTCCTCGTCCTTCCCTTTTAAATAATCAGATCCAATGAGCGGAAAGGACCCCCCCCCCAATACTTTTTATGAGCTGAGCAAAAATCTGTTGAGAGCTTTACCACGTGGCAAACATCTCTTCTGCAAGTTTATTAAAGTCTTGCACTGTAAGGCTTAAGAAAGGTAAAGAAGCAGTCTGGGCCTGAAAATTTTTAAGACTCAGTGAGCATACACTGGACACACCTGAGCTTTCAGAAAAACTGAGACAAGTGGTATCACCATAAGAGCAAATACTGAGTGACTGCAATCCACTGTCCTTAGTGTGACTATAGTGCACAGTATGTGCCCATGCACAGCGAAAATGTCTATCTGGATGCTGGAATTAGCAGATTTGTTGCATCTGCATCCAACATACATCCAAATCGGCAGATAAAAAAGAACCAAACACAGGTGCTGGGAAACTAGTTTGCAGAGTGTTGCATGCTCAGACTTCTCACACCACAGAAGTGGTCTTTCGCTGTTGAACAATATCTTTCTTAAAGGTCCCCTATTTAAGCTTTTTGTGGCAATTCTTGCTTTAAGCTTTCATAAGAGATAAGGGCACTTCCCATGAAGTGGATGACAGCTCCAAATCAGAGGCCTACATAATAGTCTCCCATTTCTTCTGAGCTAACCAGTCTTGAAGACGTTTCTCCGTTTTGTTGGGTACTCCACGTGATATATACAGAAATATGCCAATCACACTGTAGGACTCTTAAGCAAAAGTCACCTAGAAAGTAAATCTTTATATGGTGTCTGGTACCCACAGCTGCATATGCTGTGCTGGTTTGTATGAGGCTTGTCATGGAAAAGATAAAATGTTTACCTGGGGAAAAGTCAGCTCCCACAGTGTACAGAGAAAGTCTATTATGGTCCAGGCAGCCACAGGTGAATTAGAAACTTGGGTGTTTGGTGGAACTGGGAGGGGAGGATGCATATGTCCATCCTGGAGACTGTTGGTGGTTGAAGCTGGGTACATACTGCCAAGTAGCCTTAAAGGAGAAGCACCAATGTAAATTAGCATGGGGGGTGGGGACAGTTCAACAAGCCACTAACAGGTGGTAGCCTTCAGTGTGAGTGCACAGAAATGGGGCTCTGCACATCTGTGGTGATGTGGCTTTCTCATCCCTTTGACCAGATGTAGGGATTGGGGCCATCACAAATATCCTCATAGTTGAAATGCTTCCAAATGACACAAGCAACCATAAAAGCTGCTCTAAGTGGCTCTCACTCTAATGGTTGTGGGGATCAATTATACTAAGGGAATGAATGGGTCCAAGCTCTGTAAGGTGATGCTTGATAGTCACCAGGCAGGGAGAGAAAAAAAAGAACCTAAAGAAATTCTTCAACAGCAAAAGAACAAAAGCATAATTAATAACCAAGAGATATTTCTCATCTGAACACATTTTTTAAAAAAAAATTGCAAGTTGGAGCTTTGGTGTAGAGACCGGACTAAGCAACTGTGAACTTTCTCACCAAGGTACAGTATTACCATGTCTCATAGAAGCAATACAGATGTTTGCTGCACTGCCCGTTTTACAAAGGAATAGCCACGCATCCTTACATTAGGGAGGACCCAGCATGCTCCAAGACATCTGCAGGGCCGTGGGAGATGGGTGAACATTCACCAGTGGCCAACAACCACGTCAAAAGTGCCAGTGCTAGTGATTCATAAGAGCAATGATTAATCTCTCCAGCATTACTAGTACCAGATGTACCTGACCAAACTTCTAATATGAAGACTAAAAATTACCTGGCATCAGAAGACCCCGAATGGTCACAAAGTAAGCTCACTGTGACATAATAACTCGTTAAACAGATACACCTCAACGCTTGAGAAAATTGATGCAGTTCATTTGGCATAAAAGCAGACATATTTAAAAAAATTCTCCTTCCTAAAAAAAAATAGATACTTACGTATCTACACTTTTTGCTATAGCCGCCATGATAAAAAGAACAGCTTCTGTTACCTCCCATGGTGGATTCCCCTCTTTTAAAGTGGCATAAAGCTGGAGAAAAGAAACAAAGGAAAAAGTACTAACTCTAAGTAAATTTACTAACATCTATTTGAAATATTGTTAAGCAAAATAACAGATTAAATTACTTGTACAACAAAATGTGTTCCTCTAAATTTTAATCTTTCAGCTGATAAAGTCAGTATTTCTCCTAGAAAGGGATGGGATATGCCCTTCCTCAATACAAAAGGAAGGAACATAAACATTTAAATTACATCGATTCACCACAATCTCAAAAAACTTGTCTATTAACTCTTCAAGAGTTTTACACTTCATCTTTACCATATAAACAGTGAAGTTAAATTCCCTTATGGGCAGTCAGCAACAAGAAACTCAACATAATATCTCTGAAAAAAGGGAGGCAGAAACAACACAAATGCTGGTAAACCAATCACCAAAAAATTACCTTTTGATGAAGTTTGGTTTACTGTCCGTTAAGCAGCAGGCCTGAAAAGGCACCTTAGAAGTAGGGGACACAAGTGAACAGCTGCTAATAATCTTTGGAATAGTCATCAAAACAGAAAATGGATCACAGATCACCAAGGGTAATAATGTATATATTTCTTCATGATTTCTCATCTTCCGCATTAGCCTTTATTATTCTTGCTCTGCTGAATAACTTGCATCAGCATGCTCTGTCAAAACAGAGAAGAAGCAGAGAAGCCTCTCCCCATCACAAAAGCATCATAAGGAAAACATTTTATTTATTTTATTTATTTATTTTACATTTGTTGACCGGGTTGGTCCAACTGGATACATATCCATTTTCAGTGGAGACCCGGGGAGAAAAGCTACAAAGAACAGAGGTACATAAACCAATATAGTGACAAAACTTAGAGTAATAAGTCAGCTAACATTTATATGCAAAATAAAACAGATCATTCATAACAAAGAAGTTAACCTTAAGTCACATTAAAAGTATAAAAGCAGAGCGAGAAAAGTTATACTTGTCATCTAGCAGAAGTGTTCACTGCATTCCAGCAACAATCAATTGAACAAACATTTATTATACACAGTCATTCATAACAAAGGGTTGGGGGATTCTCCACTACTGATTTTACCTAGAACATGACTGCACATATTAGTGTGACACAGTGTTTCTACCCATGCAGTGTGTGTATGTATGTGTGCGCGTGCATGTAAATAAATAAATATATATATATATATATATATATATAAAATACATATTATATATATATATATATATATATATATATATATATATATGCAAGAAATGCATCTATTTTAGTAAAATGGAATCCATGTTCTCTCGCGCCTCAGTCAGTACCCGACAAAGAGGAGATTGCCAGCACAAACACACCACCCACATCACATAGTCAAGAACAGCACACACCCACACATACAAAGATCCTCAATAAAAACTTATCTGAACAGCAGAGACCTCCAAAACACACTCACAGACATTGCACATACAATACCAAACGCATCACAGACAGCAGACAACACACCAGTGTCTCACAAACACAGCCCATAAGACATAATAAACTCATACAGCCAATAAGACACAACATTAAACCAAACATACTAGTCACTGGCGACTCAAATGTGAGACACACTGATGTCCCCCTCACCAGGCTCGACAAGGAAAAGATCACGGTCAGTTGTCTGTCAGGTGCCAGAATCTGCCACATCAAGCACGCACTTAGGTCTCTTCACAACATTTAGAAGTATGACTGTCTTGCTCATGTTGATGTGAATGACTTGAGACATACATCTCTGGACTATATGAAGAGACACATGATTGAGCTGTCAGAGTACGTGTCCCAGGAAAGTATGACCCTAGCCCTAAGCAGCATCCTACCTTCAACCAAGACTGATACCACAATACCAACAAAAAATAATTTACTTCAACAATTGGCTTAGTTTCTGGTGTCATTCCAAGAGGATCCAGCATCTGTCTGCCTGGGATTACATGGCTGACAGGCCTCAATGCTTTGCCAGAGACGGCCTCTACTTGTCACCCCTGGGATTCAGGATTCTGGCCAAGGCTCTTGTCTCTCCCATTGTGCCTTTTTTAGGCAATGCCCCACAGACAAATCTTCCAACATAAAAGATCTGTCAAAAAACAAATTGAAGGTCAAGCTGCTTAACGCTAGAAGCCTTAACCTGAAAATGCACTCACTGGAGGCTCTCCTAGCACTGGAAGATGCTGACATCTGTGCAGTCACATAAACTTGGTTGAAAGCTGCAGAGAGCACCCCTGCCTTACCAGGCTATACCTCATTCTACACATTCTGACCCCAAAATGAGGTCGGGAAGACTAAGGGTGATGGAGTTTCTATTTTCAATAAAGACATGCACACCTCCAGACTGGTTTGCCAGCATGATGCACTAGAACTTCTCTAGATGCAACTGACAACTGGCAAGACACCCATCCAAGTTAGAGCCAGCTATAGACCACCCACACCCACTCCTCCTACCTGGACTTACCTGAGTCCATCAAGGTACCCCCTAACACCCTGATCCTTGGTGACTTCAACTACCGCACCATAAACTGAGTGAACTATTCCTGCTCTAATGCACTCATCAGATTCCTTGACTTCATCAATTCTAACACACTAGACCGGCTTCTCTCACCCCCAAGAGGAGATAGCATTCTCTACTTGGTTCTCATAAACATGGGGGACCACTGCACCCCCCTCAGAGTAAGTTCTTCCCTGGTGAGATCAGACCATCGGTCTGTCTCATTTGAAGTGTCTATCCTCCCCCAGCTGTAACCAGGCAAAAAAAAATTCTCAAAAACTGACTACAGCCTTCTAAGGGAAGGTATCAGTAGCTTCACATCACTGCTCCCCTTCAGAGGATGCAGACAAATATGCTGAACAGTATGCCAGTGCAGTATACAAGCACTTGTACAACTGCATGGACTCAGCCATACCCAACAGAACTAAAACCTGTTCCTCAAGGAAACACAAACATTCTCTACCAACAGGCTCTACAAGAAAAGGAAGAAACTGTTATCCAAGGGTAAAAAGGCACAAATTCCTAACTGGAAAAACTCCCTCCTTAGCCTCAACAAGCAAATTAGATCACGAGTAAAACCCTCCAAAGGCAATTATGAATCAAAACTAGCCTCTGAAACAAAAACTAACCACAAAGTCTTTTTAAGTTACGTCAGAAACTTCCATGGCAAATCCCAGGTTTGTTCCGAATTAGTTCTTAATGGTACCACTTACACTGATCCTGTTGACTTAGCCAACCTGCTAGCAGACAGGTTCAGGGCAAACCTCACCCCCCCCTGCCCCCCCAAGCCCATTTGACATCCCTGATAGTTGCTCCACACATCACGTCTCTGTAGATCAAGTGTTAAAGGCCCTATCCAAGGCAAAGAACACAGCTTCCATGGGACCGGATAGTATTCTAGGCTGTATTCAGCAACAACTCCAAGAAGAACTAGCCTCGCTATTGAGCGCCCTATTCAACCATAGCCTAAGTACAGGCTTCATTTCAGCAGAGTGGAGAACTGCCATTGTCATCTCTTTGCACAAAGGTGGTGCCACTACTGACCCTGGAAACTATCGTCCTCTTAGCTTGACAAGTCTGATCTGTAAGGCCATTTAGCGTATTATTATGGACTTCATACAAGAGCATAAGCCATCTCCAAGCACTTGACCCCACTCAGTTCGGATTCGTCAAGGGCGGGATCTTGCTTGTTGAACCTAGCTGACTTTTTTTGAGACGGTTACCAAGGCACTGGATGAGGGAAAGTCAGTACATATGGCTTACCTTGACTTGGTCAAAGCCTTTGACACATCCCCCACTCGGGCAGCATCAAAAAGCTAACAGAACTTGGCATAAATCCCAGTCTCATCAGGTGGGTGGCCAACTGGCTCACTGACAGGACCCACAAGGTCAAAATAGGTGTCACTCTCTCTGACAGCAGACCTGTCACTAGTGGTGTCCCCCAGGGATGTGTCCTGGGACCACTATTGTTTGGCATCTACTTCTCAGAGGTCCAGGCAAAGACAAAAGGCCTGTGGCTTGCTAAGTTTGAGGATGACTGTAAGTTGGGTGCTGTCACTGACTCTCCAAATGATGTTAATATAGTTCAAGAGGCTCTCACAGGAACAAATGACTGATGCCAAAGTCATGGCCTAAAGTTGAATGCAAAAAAATGCAAAAACACGGGCCCTACTTATTACCACATTAGTGGCAACCTCTTAAGCACACAACCTGTGGTGACAGACCTGGGTACACAAGTTGACAACAATCTCACATTTGACCATCATGTAGTGACAGTGGTCAGAAAAGCCTTTTACTTGGTTCATCTCATAAGTAAATGGATTGCATCCAGAAAAAATGAGGTTATTACCTCTCTGTACTCCTCCCTCGTTAGGCCAACAATTGAGTACAATGCCCCATTGGTATGTACCTCTCCAAACACCTGCGCCAACTGGAAAGGACACAGAAATACCTCACAAAGAGAATCCATGACCTCCAACACCTGTCCTATGTGAACAGGCTCAAATCACTATCACTAACTCCGTATCATACAGACTGCTCAGAGGTGATCCGTGTCTCGCCTACAAGGCAATCTCAGAGCTTGCTCCACTAGAGATGCTCCATAACCGTAAGTCTAACTCCTCACATAGCACCTGATCGAAAGGCTTAAATCCAATATGACATTAACAAAACCTGCTGGAGAGACAGGTTTGTCTCCCAAAAGCTACCCTGTCTCTGGAATAAACAAAGTACGTAGCTGACCCTCTTCAAGCGCAACCTTGATGAGTGGATGGGCAACCACAAATTTCTCCCAGGTGTTCCTTTTGTGTCCCTCATTGACAGGGGTGACAGGTGCTGATTGTGGGTTCTCTTTTGGGGATAATTTCTTGGCTAGGCTTGTAAGGGCCCCACAGCCATTAGTCTAGTAATCTCCTATGATCCTTCACAAACACACCTATATGGGTAAAATACAACATATCTGCCACTTAATCTAATCAAGTTGTTGAACAAAGTTATCTAATATTGTTTTAATATATTTTGCCATCATAACTTTCATAATACGGAAAGTTTAGGACTTTTTGATCACTGGTATGAGTTGTCTTAAAAAATTTCAAGTAATACTGCAGTTTGCTGGATTATGCAAACTGGTGATGCACCTCAAGTTTTTCTTCTCTTTCTTCAAATGTACTGTGATTATGGAGTTGTCACATATAAGTTAGTGTATGACAGGTGCATGGGGGGCTTGTCATCCTACAATTTTTTTGTTTGTTTTAAAGTGAGTTTAGAGAAGTTGTGTTTTCAATGAAATGATTCTCATCTGCAGTTAAGACAGATATACACACATACAACATCTATTTTTATATTTCTGTATGTGCATGTGAATACAAACTGGCAGATGCGGATATATCAAGCCATATGATGAACACAGCCTGACTTCTACATAAAACAGACGTACTCATTTTATGAAGTTTTCAAAACGACAAAAAGCATTCAACAGCACAGCTTTTCATATTTATCAGTACATTACACTCACAGAGTTGTCAGCCAATGAGCATCATTACTGTAAAGCAAATTTAACACTAAGCATGTGATAACACAATGGATAAAAATGGAACCAATTTAAACTGTGAAAGCTGTACCTGTGAATGGCCACAAATGCCTGCAATGATGAAAGGATGCATTTTTCAGCAACTGTTTTTACCCCTCCCCAGGTGCATTAACAAAAGAGGCAGTTTACATAGAAGTAAAGTTGCAAGAAGCAACTGTTTTAAAATGGCTACTTTCACAATTAGGATCCTCACAATGCCAATAGGAAATAGGCTAAGAAATCTCAACCAAGACAACTATGTTTACACACTGGTAGCACCTCTACCACTAAACACCTTTCAACAAGTTATTTCTAAACTAATAACTGTTTCTATTTTTGTTCTTTGTATATAAAATGATGTATCTCCAAAAGAAAATGACATGCTGTCGAGAATCTTATAAGGAATGTTACTGGCAAGACAAGTGCCAGTGGTGTGGAGGGATAAAAAGCCCCGACTATAATCCAGGCAACCAGATTTCATCTAGAAGCTGAGGCACTCAACAGTGCAAGCAAGGAAGATGGGTCAAGCGCATAATGAGGAAAGAACAGTGGTGCCTGTCCAGTTTACGCCCACTGCTCTAACGATGGGGGCTCCAATGAAGAGGGGAGGGCAGACATGACGTGACGAGATGGAGCTGGGAAGAACTGGACACAGCCACCTACTTCAGAAATTGGTACCTCTACTGGCTCATGTGGGGAAGGAGCTAACTTGTGCAGACAAGGGGGAATAGGTAGGTGGCTCTTGCTATGATGTGCGTGCTCATACTATCACCAAGGGCAGGAACAGGCAATAAAAAAATAGCTTTCACTGCAAAGATATCAGTGAGAGGAAAAAAAGTATTTTCATAGCTGCCTGGAGCCCCCCACTCACACCCGCACCCACCAAGAAAGTTCACTTGAGAGGAAGCTTGAACATTAGCAGCAAAAAGGGGTGGGGGGGGAGACAGAAGAATGTTACTAGCAAGGTTATCTACAAAGCATCCTTAGTTAACATCCCTACACTTAATGGCAAAGCAGCAGCTACATTTTGATTTAAAAAAAAAAGGAAAAAACATTTTGTGCCACAAAAAATAAAAATACTACTTTGAGTCAGAAATATACATCCATCCAAAGTAAGAATATCACTTTTAGACAGGAATATATATTCTTGGCCATTTCCAATGGTACAACAGGGCACTTTTCAGAATAAGCAAAACGCAGAAATAACACCAAAGACCACGCAAACAGACTGGTGCAAGATCTGCATTCGTACTGCAAGTAAGACAGTGTAAAGATCATACATTCATATGCCTGCTTATGTACTCTCATTCCCACAAGCTGATTATACAGAACATATTTTGGCCTTTGGTACCCTGGATAGACTTTACGAGATAACCATAAGTACTGGAATACTGAAACAGTGATTTGAGGAAGGAAATAGAACACTTATGTAAGTAAATAAGTAGATGTTCGAATGGTCACTGTTGTAGTAGTCTAAGCTATGTAGGTTATAATGCTGTCACATAACAGCTAGGGTGCTTCCAAAGCTTCAGGGTATCTTCCATGAGATCAAAACATTAGGCAGCTCAAGATGAGCTGCTAAAATACAAGTTTGACTGCCAAGCCCTTCACAGCTTTCAAGTCAAGAGATTGAGGGAGGTTGAGACCTCAGAGTATATAGCTAGGAATAAAAATATATACATATGTACACATACGGGCATAAACAAAAAAAAACAAAAGGGGATGAAGGGAGGAACAGCTACTGCAAGAGTGATCACCTGAACATCCACGGTTATGGTTCAGTTTACTTAAACGGCTGTAGTTTGTTCATCATGATGATCACTGCTGCTTTACACTGCCTTAGCTATATGGGTAAATTACCCTATAAGTTTACAACATTTGGGAACTGGAAGGAGAAGGGTCCATGAGCCCCTGAAGAATGGTCCTATTAAAGCCTGATTTAGACCTTGAGAAGGAATCAGTCTTGTAGCGCTTTGTAAAAGTATGTACAAATGACCAAGTTGCTGCTTCTAGAGTTCACCCGTTTCCAAAAAGGGACACAGGCGAAGCCAAGGCCTGGTAGAGTGAGCCTTCACCCTAAGTGGAATAGTTCTGTTGGGGTGAGAACAACAAAAGGAATAGTCTGAGACAACCATCTGGAAACAGTCTATTTTGATACAGGTTACCAGGTCCTTAGTTTCCGCAAGATATGAACAAGTGTTCTGAAAGATTTTGTTCCGTCAAAATAGCCCTAAGAGCTATCTGTGGACATTCAAGGTATGGTAAATTCTTTCTCCCTCTTTTAAGGTTCAGGAAATAAAACAGGGGGAACAGTATGGCTTAAAGTAAACTTGGACACCACTTTAGGCATGAAAGGATTGGTTTTCAAAAAACCCCTGTCTCTGTGGAAAGTGAGATATGGTTAACTCTCCAAAAGAGCTTGCAACTCAGGTACTCTACTTGCATAGATCAGAGCAATCAGTAAAACCTCTTCCCATAAGCTACTTCAAATGGAGCAAGTATTAGCATCTCTAACACAAAATTAAGATCCCAAGGGGAAGCTACCACTTTTCCTGGAAGTCTCTTGTTATATCATTTACTTACTGACATCTGATTACCGGGAAAGTCTGAATGGGTAGAAACCCATTTTCAGTGGAGGCCCAGGGAGAAAAACTCCAAATAATCACAAAAAATGTAATAACTTTACAACCTTCAAAAGTAAAACAAAAACATCTGCAGTTTAAATAATTATAATAAATTAGACATCAACACAATGCATGTGACAATCATTTAATATTTAGAGAAATGAAAGGTAAGTTAGTTAACACAAATAGGAATTGCAAAAAAAAAGTGAGGGAAAAATAGGCTTATGGTATATTTAGAGAGAACGTCAGGGAAGAGAATTAGACAGCAGCAAGGAAGTAGGTGATAAAGGCAGAATAACGACATATAACAAAAGAAAAGGTACTTGTTCACTTTTAAGGATATAGTTTATCCTGGTTTTGAGAAAGAGCAGAGCCAGATTTTAGCTAAAGTGGTTTTGAAAGATCGGAGGGAGGGTACAGGCCTTTTGGCTCTGGAAAGCATCCTAGTTTAGGAGGTTCTTCTTATGCAATTTTGCATATGCATATCAAATGTAAGATCATCCACTATCACCCTTAATACTTTGCTATGAGAAGTGACTTCAACTGTTGCATTATCAAGAAACAGGACTTCAAATGTGGTTTTGTTTTTTCATGACAGAGGAATGGGGGGGGGGGGGGGAAGAGTTTGGACTTTTTTGGGTTGAGCATAAGCTGTGAATTACTTAGCCATGTTTCAGTGGCTAAAGCTTCCCGAGTAATTTTCTGGAGGTATACCATGCTGTCAGATGTGCAAATGAGTGTGGAATCATCTGTGTATTGTATTAGGGTGGCCTGTTGTGTGGAAATACAGAGAGTGTTGGTGAAAATGCTAAAGAGGGAAGGGACCAAGGAAAGAGCCTTGATGTACACCGGTAGTGACTAGGAGGTAAGGGGAGAGCGTACAGTATCATTTTACTGACTGATACCTATTGGACAGGTAGCTTTTGAACCACAGAAGGGTGGACAGAGAGAACTTGCGAGAACATTTGACGTAGAAGTCTGCTGTGATAAACTGCGTCTATAGACAAGTCTAGAAAACAAGGAAGAAACTAGCTTGCAATTATATCTACCTTTATCAACAGTATCTATATATAGCTTAGAAGAGCAGTGCTAGTACTGTGGGAAGGAAGGAAGCCATGTTGGGTAGGGGACAGCAGTTTTTCCTGCAGGAGATTGTATTTATAAATAGTTGCTAGCCTTTTTTCAAGTATTTTGGTGAGGAGCCAAAATCGCTATAGGTCTGAAGTTATTAATGTCTGCTGAATTTCCTACTTTGTTCAGAGGGATAACGTGCAACTCTTTACAGAAAAAGGGAATGTGGGATTCCTGGACTGACCTATTTATAAAGATTGAAACAGACTAGATAATGCTACTGGTTGCTATTTCCAGGTACTTGCTAGGAAGATCATCAGTTGAAGAAGGGCAAGGTTTAAGTTAAAGAGCAATTTTATATAGGATGTGGGCACAGGTTTGAAGGTGAAAGCAGATGTGGTGATATGTGGCTGTTGGGCATGGTTAGAATTAGATGTTGATGAAACCTTACTTAAAGATGGTATGATATCTACAAAACAGAAGTTAAAATGTACTGGGATTTCAAGTCGTAAGTTATCGGGAGAAGGACTTGGATTGAATTTTTGGCCGGGATGTAAGATCTCTTTAATGGATATCCAAAATTTTTTTAGGGTTGCATTTAGTATTATTCTGAAAGTTATTACAGTACATTTTTTTGTCTTCATTTATTTGCTTTTTAGTATTATTACGAAGCATTCTGAAGTTTTCAAGACATTGAGGTGTTTTATATTCTTGTCACTTGCCTTGCTTTTGCCCTATCCTGCATCATCAGCATTCTACTCTTTAAAGACAGCCAAATTGCATGGTTTATTTTTAGTCTCTTCCTTCTCGGAGATATGAGGCTATTTAGCATATTGAATTCAATTACAGCATTGTCTAAGGGGAGGATATTTTAGGAAATTCCATTTAATTGATGATAGTGTAGTAATGAACATTTCTGGGTTAAACTTGGAAGGTTATGCGTTGTTTTATAAATATGCTGTTTAACTGATGTGTGAGATGTCTCTAGTCATACAGATTAGGGAGATTATCATGGAGAGAGTCTGACACTGTACCTCTGGTGGAGTATTTGCCAGGGTCTGATACTAGGATCCAGTCTAACAGAGAATTTGATGTCTTGCTATAATGTGTGGGACTATTAGTTGTGTGAAACCATACAAGTTCATGATAGATGAAGGGGAGTTAGAAAATCACCACTGATTCTAAGGACAACCACAAAGCATTCTGTAGCTATGCCAGGAATCTCAGTGGCAACACCCAGATCTGCTCTGAGTTACAGCACAATGGCACGAAAATTAATGAAACAACTGATATTGCCAACATCCTGGCAGATAGGTTCAGTGCTAACTTTACCCCCCCCCCCCACACACCCCCTAAAGGGCCATTATCTATACAGGAGGAATGCAGAGTCCCTGTAATCACAACTACGCAGGTAAAAGCTGCACTCTCTAAAGCCAAAAAGACAGCATCCATGGGACCGGACAACATACCAGGCTGCGTTTTACATGAACTTCAGAACGAACTGGCTCCCCACCTAAGCACCATGTTCAATCACAGCCTCACATCAGGCTTTGTGCCCACTGAATGGCGCACAGCAACAGTTATCCCACTCCACAAAGGGGGAGCCACCACTGATCCCGGGAACTATCGCCCTATTAGCCTGACGAGCCTGATCTGAAAGGCCAAGGAAAATATCATCATGGAACTCAAAAGACATTGGCAACCTCCATACTCTGGACCCCACCCAGTTCGGGTTTGTGAAAGGCAGATCATGCCTCCTGAACCTGATCGACTTCTTTGAGGCAGTCATCAAAGGTGTAGACGAGAGTAAGGTGGTTCACAGAGACCATCTTGACTTCGCCAAGGCTTTCGACACCATCCCCCATTCTGGAATTATAGATAAACTCACTAAACTAGGTATAAACCCTTGCATCACAAGATGGGTTGCCAACTGGCTCACTGACAGAACCCACACTGTAAAAGTTGCAGACTCCAAATCTGACTTCAAACCAGTGACAAGTGGAGAACCACAGTGTTCAGTCCTGGGACCTCTCCTGTTTGGTATCCTACTTCTCTGAAATACAGGCTAACGAAGTTTGCAGATGACTGCAAACTAGAAGCCATAGTAGAGTCTCCAAATGATGTGGACAGCCTACAGAAAGGCCTCACTGAGACAGATGCCTGGTGTCAGAGCCATGGCCTCAAGCTCAATGCCAAAAAGTGCACTGTCATCCCCTTTGGTAAAAACTCTGCACCCATGAACTACCACATAGGCAGAAGTCTACTTAACGCTGAACGTGTGATAAGAGACCTTGGGACCCAGGTGGACAGTAGTCTCTCCTTTGATAATCACACTGCCACAGTAGTCAGGAAATCCTTCTATGTGGCACACCTCATCGCAAAAGGGTTCTCATCCAGGAAAAAAGGGGTCATTGCTCCCCTCTACTCGACACTCATTAGACCCACTATAGAGTACAACGCCCCTTTTGGAATGTACCTCAGAAGACATTTGTAGCAGCTGGAAAGGCCATAGAAGTACCTTACAAAGAGGATTACTGGCCTGAAATAGATGCCCTGCACTGACAGTCTCAAAAAAAACTCCAGCTTTACTCCATAGCATATCGCCTACTCCGAGGTGATCTCTGCCTAACATATAAAGCTATGTCAAACCCAGAGCTGTTGGACATGCTGCACCTAAAAAAATCCTAATCCCTCTGAGCTACATGCTCTAGGGACCTAAACCTTGTCAATACAATAAACAGGACATGCTGGAGGGATAGATTCCTGTCCCAGAGACTTCCCATACTCTGGAACAAGCTACCTATCTATGTCAAGCAAAGTTCCTCATTAGCACTCTTCAAGAAAAATCTTGATGAGTGAATGGGAAATATGAAATGCACCCCGGGGATCACTTCTGTGGCTCTGCTCGACAGGAGCACAGGAAAATACCTTTCTTGGGTGGAGTAAACTAGGGAACCTTGTTGGCTAGGTTTACTTAGGCCCTTGGGCCAATAGCGTAGTACCTACCTATGTCCAACCAATTAACATTCACATCACCTAGCAATATTTTTCTTACAAAAATATTATGGATATCCAATGTAGGACATCTTGGAGTACAGCTTTATTGTTGCCAGGACGGATATAAAGGACAGTAATACATATTTGTTTATAACTATTTATTTTGAGGAAAGCAGTAAGAAGCGCTGCTGAACTGAATTTTGGAGTGATATTAAAGCAATACCACCACCTTTTCTCTCTTTACAGTCATTATGGATAATATTATAGCCAGGAGGTATAACGTCAGAGTAGTTTATGCTGGGTTTAAGCCAGGTTTTTACTTACAGTGAGAACATTAGGCTTATGTTGGGTAATCCAGGCAGTTTTATTTCTTATACTTCTAAGATTTATTGCAGCAAAAATTAGATCACCGGGGTTGGGGGTTGGCTGTTGAGTTACAGAAGTGGGGCCTGGATTAGGGTGTATATCTCCTCCTAGAAGTACTTAAGTATACTGGGGAATTACACATACTTGTTTTCTGGGGAGGATTCTTGCATTTAATTTTGGTTTGGTTTTGGCTGAAGTGCAATTAATCAGCCTATATTTGGAATAAAGGTGTGGGGCAATTTTAAAGAGGTTTGGTACAATGTGTGGAGAGTGTAAAAAGGAAGTATAGATAGATGGTTAGGACAGCGTTTCGGAGAAGTTGAGAAAGACTACTGAGTCATAGTAGGATGAGAGATGGCACAGTAGGAGAATAGAGGACAAGCTAAAGAGTAGCATAATTAAATACAGGAATCTGTATTTTACAGATGTCAGGTAGTGGAGAAGTAGCAATGAAGAAGGAAACAAGAAGCTGCAGGACAGTACAAGTTTCAGTGATGATGGAGTCTAAAAGCTGGAAGAGAATAGCTAAGGAGAGAAGTATTTTCTATAAAAGAAAAGAGCAATAGTTGTCCTGGCATTTTCTCTGGAATGTACGGAATACAGGGATATTAAAGGCTTGTGTTTAATGATGTAGTCAAAATAATAAGTAGTGAGGGTTTAACTTGGGAAAAACAAAAGATACAATCTGGAATAGATAGGTACTATAAGGGAGGGATGTGATTATAAATGGATATAATGCAAAGCAGTATGGGAGGGAGAAAGAGTTGGGAATGGGTCTAAAACAGATAGGAAAGTAGGAAACAACAGAAGGGTTTGTAAGGAAGTAGTAAGGTCATGTGTGTTACAGATAGGGAATGTCTGCAAAAGAACTTGACTAAATTGACCATGTGGGCACAGGAGAATAATCTGCAGGTAAATACATCAGAAACTAGGTGTGAGAGACTCTGAAGACATAAACTGAAAAGGAGAATACTTAATATACACACAGTGATTGAAATTGTAGATTAATTTAAGGTCCTATGTATATGGGTAGATACAGCTTTGAGTTTTTCTAATTATATCAACCAATTAGTTAATGACAGCTAAACTACAGGTTGTATAAAAAGATTTATAAAGTCTAGGAAATCAGAAATTAAGCCACTGTTAGTTACATTAGACTCAAACTTGAGTATGGAAGAACAACATGGTAACCTTATAAGAAAACAAGCGTGAGTAAATTGGAAAGAGTACAACGGAAATAAACCAAGGGCATCCATGGATTTGAACATTAAGTATCTGAACTTGTACAGTGACTCGTGTGTATATATATATATATATATATATATATATATATATATATATATCTATATATATATATATATATATATAGATACCTACTGGTAGGTCGCAGTGTGCCTCCCTGCCAGGTTAGCCTGCAGCCAATACTCCCCTACCCACCCCTTTGGTGTCCTGTGAACAACCCTCCCCTCCCTATCTATTTCTATACTTCACTATCTCACTGTCAGCTTCCTCCTTCTTACTGATACTAAGTCTGTGTTTCATTCTAGATAACTGCCTTTCAGCTGCCTCCCTCTTACTGATACTACGACTGTGTTGCTTTTTCCCTAACTGCCCACCAACTAGCACTCCACAATCTTCCTACTGTCTCTTATACTCCTGCCACTCTCCTCCTAGTCTCACCTACCTTGCTCCATTGCACCTCTTCTGCAACCCTCTCCCTTACTATCTCTCATTTGACTGCCTATCCACATTTTGTCTTCCACTTAGCTAACACCCATCTCAATCTTTAACATAACCTACTATCCTATCCAACTGTAATCCCTCCAAATCCATACCCATAACTGTACTTCTCAGACTACCTTTCCACCTACTACACAACTCAGTATACTTACCTTCTGCTCTCTCTCTTTTCTGATTGTTTTTTCACCACTCTTTCTCCTTCTCTGGGCTAAAACCTACCATTAAGGATAATGAAATTACCCCTCCCGGGTATAATATCTTTAGACTGGACCGTAAAACCAAAAAGGGAGGTGGCGTAGCAATTCTGTACAAAGCACAACTACAAATTAGTATTATAAATCTTAACCTTACTCAGGACAATAATGCAGAAGTAATCAGCTCAAAACTTCAAATCAACCCTAATAAAGCTATTAACATAATTTGTGTATATCTCCCCCCAGGAAATAACACGAACACTCTAGAATGCATCCTGAGCTTGCTGTCAAACAACCTCCCCCAAGAAACAGTAGTTCTAGGTGACTAACATTGATTGGAATTCTTTTAATAGTATAAACCCTACATCCCACATAAACCTATATGGCTTATCTCAACTCATTAACTGCCCAACCAGAACTGATAAATCCAACAACCATGAATCTATTCTAGACTGGATTCTGATTAATACTCCCCAACAAACCTACCAGTCCGGTACCCTTCCAGATGATCTAAGCGACCATTCTTTAACCTATGTCATTAGACACAAAATCAACCTAACCTTACCTGCCACACTTAGAACACTAAGAACAAAAAAGACTTTTAACTCAGAACATTTTCTAGCTGATCTAAAATATTGTAATTGGTCCTCATTGAAATATCTTCCCCTTAATGAAGCAGTAGATTACTTTAACTCTACATTCTTATCAATTCTAGACCAACATGCCCCAACTCGTACCATCAGAACCAAATCAAAAGTAGCACCCTGGCTAACTAATAATACTAGGCATAAAATCATTATTAGAAATAAATCATGGTCAAAATGGCGCACCACTAAAAATCAAACTGATCGTCAAAAATTTAGAGAGCTTAGAAACAGCACTAAAAGAGCTATCCTGACAGACAAAAAAAAACTATTACCTTCAGCTGCAGAACTTCACTAATAAGAAACCTAAAAAATTCTGGGCCAGTATTAATAATCTTCTGTCTCCAGGTCACTCCATTACACCTAATCCCCAGGACTCTAACCCAGAAAACCCTAAACAAACAGCAAATGACTTCAACTCATTCTTCACAAACACTATCCAAACACTAGCTAGTCATCTATCTCCTGATACCTCAAATCTTCCTCCATCCACATTAAATCCACCTCCTACACTCCAATTACAACCAGTCTCTACCTCCTTTATCACATCATTGCTCCTAAAGTTAAAACCCACCACTCCCTCTGCAGACAAACTGCCTGCAGAATTCTTACAGATAGGTGCCAAAGCCTTAGCCTACCCTATTTCCATCCTGATCAATAGATCTATAAAGGAAGGAATCTTCCCCTCTATCTGGAAAATATCTCATATCATCCCACTACATAAAGGAGGAAACTCTAATGATTTCTCTAACTTTCGTCCAATAGCTCTCCTCTCACCAATCGCAAAAATCATGGAAAAATGTATTCACAAACAAGTACTAAATCACCTTCTCAACAACAACTTACTTTCTGTCAGCATGGTTTCAGACCCTCACACAGTACCACTACTGCTTTACTCTCCTTCACCAACTCCATTAACACTAACCGTAACAATAACTATCTATCTTCCTCTGTCTTCATCGACCTATCCAAAGCTTTTGATATGGTGAATCATAAACTTTACTACATATCCTACAATCACTAGCTCTTGATCATCTTGCCTTGTCCTGGTTTGCATCTTACCTAGAAAATCGTCAGCAGGCAGTACTTTGGAAAAACTCACTTTCTAATCTTCTACCTATCTCCTTAGGTGTACCTCAAGGCTCTATCCTAGGCCCTTTACTATTTTCTATCTTTATTAATGACCTTCAATCTGCTATCCCATATACTACCTGTATACAATATGCGGACGACTCAACTATAATCTGCTCTGCTAACTCTCATACAGAACTCCAGTCACTTACTCAAAAAGCTTTCAGTGCTGTAGAACAATGGTTCTCTTACCGCTGTCTACTCCTCAACCCCAAGAAAACAAAACTATTACTTTTTTCACCTACTCGTAAATCTACTCCACCTTACTTTACTCTTACATCCACTGACGGAACACTCATCTCTCCTGACTTGACCACAAAACTATTAGGGATAACTATTGATAATAACCTCAACTTTGACTCTCACATTAACAACACCATAAAATTAGTTAATAAAAAAATAGGATCCCTTTACAGAATCAAACCTTTCCTAACACCCACAGCAAGGTCTACCATTGCTAGATCTCACCTAATCTCCACTCTTCTCTATGCTTCCACAATTTACACTAATCTTTCCAAAAACAACATGAAGAAACTAGAAACATCCTATCATAACATAGCTCGATTCGCTATTGGATCTCCTTTTAGAACTCATCACTGCTTGAACCTAAAAGAACTAGGCTGGATTGAACTTCCTAACCAACTTGTACTTCAACAGATCTTAATTGCTTATAAGATTCTATATCAGCCAACCAACACACCAACACTTACTAGCCTTATTTCTCCATACAACAACCTGCAACAACTACGTTCCTCAAATAAACTTCTGATTAATATTACCAAACCTAACAATAATGCAGGTGTCAGTTTATTCTCCAACTCTGTTGGAAAAACATGGAATAAACTACCCTCTGATATCACTTCTTTAACCTCTTTCCAACTTTTCAAATATCAACTAAAGATTTATCTCAATAAACACTGGCTTTGCTCCTGCACTAATCCAGACTAATGCCAACTCTTCTCTCTTCCATTACCCTTGTTAACAAAAAAAAAAAAAAAAAATATTTTTGATATTATCTGGTTAACTTGCTATGATGTCATGTGAACTTTTATGCCAATGTATTTTTTATCTGATTATATTATTGTTTTTACTTGCTATCTTTCTTATGTAACCATTTATGCCTTTTTGTAAAAGTGTACAACTGATGGAGCTTTTCTCCCCGGGCCTCTACTGAAAACGGACATATATCCAGTTGGACTAGCCCGGTCAACAAATGTAAAATAAAATAAATATAAATATTTACAAGGATACCTTATTGAGGTATGTAGGGCATTTAGAGACAACTACCTCCCCAGGAAGGTTATCAAATAGTAATAGGGAATCATCATACAACCTATGTAGAAGATGCTATAGGAATGAGGACTGTACTAACTAGTTCTCAGAGAGGTTGGAATGGAATACACTACCAAATTACATTAAAGCAAGCACTAGTTTAGATATTTTTAAGAAGAGCCTGGACACATTACAGAAACAACTGTTTTGATATATTAGCATGTACGGGTCTACTTCATAGGATCAAAATGTCAGACCATTGAAACTCTGATCGAAGACCACAGGATCGAAGTTCTGAAATATCGAACCTATGGAAAAAAAAATAAATAAATGTGAAAACTTATTAAACATTTTTGCAGGAGGGGGCCCTGCACCCCACACACCCCCTGCTACTTAAATATACCAACTCTGAGATTGCACTACAGTAAAGAGTATGGTCAAGTTCCTGTTTCACACTACGGTGATCTCCATTCACAAGGTTTGATATTTCAAAACTTCGATCCTCTGGTCCTCGATGATCAGAGGTATGATGTTCTGAAATTTTGATCCTATGAAGTGGATCCGTACGTATATAAGTACCGAATTTAGCACAGCAAAGCCGAGCAGTCAGCCACAATCCAGTTAAAGTGACTTTTGAGACACTATGAATGTTAAAAAGTCATCTACCTTTACAGACAGACTCTGCCGTCTCAAATCAGAATCTCAACTGACACTGCAAATCCATAAAAAGGGGAACATACCATCTATCATTACAGCAATGAAAAAAAGAACAGGAAATTAATATACTGGTTAAGGCTGGACTCAGCAGCGACTTTTATCACAAAGAAAGAGTTACAGCAAAGCGTGACTGGCTTTGCAGTACACCAGATTAGAAAATATTACTAAGTATCTGCACTTCAAAAATGCTTCCCACAAAAGTGAAAGCTACCACAAAAACATATTTTCCAAGTACGGCTAAAAGTCTGCAGAAGCTGCAGGTTCAAATGAAGGCAAAGACTTTCCAACATAAAACACATCAAAGGTGGTAATAGGTCTCTCTGGGTGGACTGTGTAATAATGTGCCTTTCAGAAAAGCATTGCAGACTTTAAATATGGTTATGTAGAGCAAATAAGGCTCCCACAAAAATCTGATGCTGCAGTTAGATCCACTTTAAGAGAAGAATAACCAAGTTCAGTGTCAAAAGGCATTCAAGATGCTCGTAGATAAAATGAATGTTAGCAGAAAAAGGATCCATACCTTTGGCTATGACAGAAAAATGGATTCATTTGTGTTTGCATGTCTCACTTCAGGTTGTTGTAAAAAACAAAAAAAAAAAAAAAAAACAAACACTCAAGAAAATGATGGATTGCTGGCCACTGATTCAGGTAGTTAATATTAATTGATACCTAACTGACAGGTGAGCCAGCGTTGTTCTGGTGGGTGCAGTACAGATGGCTTTTCCATAAGGTACCTGCTCTCGTGCAGACAGCCACCGGATAGTATACGATGCCTGAATTTTAACCAGACAATACTTTTTTCTCTACCTTGTGGATGCTTTTACCATTTTTACACAGCTTTCCTTTTCATATCTACTACTGCTACAAAACAATTTTTGCCATTTTCAAACTTTTATTTGGCTTAAATTTCATCTTACAAATATTCTTTTCCTCAGTTAATTTAACTAGATTCTAGTAATGTCACTTTTTTGCACATACCCACAGCTTTTGATATGAAGTTGGTTTCTTTTAACAGCCTACATCATGTTTGATCATTTCTTATACCACAAACTATTTATCTGCTTAAGGAATAATGCAATTCACTAAATTCTCAGACTGTAATCTCTCTAGGGTCTTATACCCTCATACAAAACAAACGGTGAATAAACAGCAAAATTCTTCTAGGCTCACACTAACTCAAGAAACTTATCTTCAAGGTTTTTGCCTTACTGACACACAGGAATACAATAAATATTTACCATTTCAGGCTAGACAGTAATACATTAGCTTTCTGGACCCAAAGCCTACAATTTTCTGTTACATTTGGAAATTACTGACACCTACAGGTTGGACAGTTTTCTACTGCAAATTATGCTATAATACTGTCAAACTATGGAAAGTGGATACGTTTCTTCGTGTCTACAGATGCATTTCTTCATCTCCAGCAAATGTTTTAATTTCTGATAACATGCAATGTCTCTATGGTGAGTAATCAACCTACACATGGACTCTGCAAGTCCTTCAGAATCAAGTGTAAAACTTCCTGTAGCTAGATCTTTAGCTTGCAGAGATGATATGCAACCCATATTCTACAAACAGTAGAAATTTATCAGACAGAGACAAACAATGATTGATATTTACTACTTCTGTGATCTCATCATCAACATTGTTGAATCAAACTCCCTATACATGCAATTTATATACAGATATATAAAAAAATGTGTCTTAAAAAAATCATCAGATATTCATTTAAAAAAAATACTCAAAAGCAAGTCATAACCTAGCTCATTACAGACTGGATTGAAAACTGGCTTACACATGCATTACAGATGATCAGATATAGCTACCATGAACTACACATATTGCAACTGATGTACCATAAGCATCAACATCAAGCCCAAACCTCTAACATTTTACTCTATATGTCATTGTCAACATATGTGTTATGCCCACAGTAAGCAATCAGTAAGACTGAACAGGTTGTCAAGCTCACATACTAGGAGTTACTCACCAGGAACCTCCCTGATGAGCACTAGGACCACCACAGCCACTGGCATAAAAAATAAATTTAATAAAGACTAGCGTTTTCAAGTTAATTTAAACACTTCATCGGGTCTAAAATAATGTGTTTCACCTACAACAAAAGTAGTTTTCTCATCAGCTGTTAAAAATTTCCAGTTCTTATGTATGATCTCACAGATGGGACCTACATCATTCGTAAACCTAGTTGTAAATCAACCTGAAAGGTCTGGTATTATACAAAGCTTTGGTATCTGTATTAGATCTACAAGAGAAAGACAGTTTACAAATCATTTCTCTTCAATTTTTTATTCACATCAATTGTATTTTTACTATACCCCCTTTCTATAAAATTACTGAAAAGTAACGCCATGTCTTTACTGAACTCTGTTCTCTGACGTACATAGCCTAGAGACTCTCATAAATTGTCCTTTAACTATATTAAGGTAAATGTGCCTAGGATGCATACTATCAAAATTTAATAGATTATTTTTCCAGCAACTCTTGCAATGTAAATAAGTGTTGAAATTACCAATGTCATCTATCTCAAGATGTACATCTAAGAAGTCTACTGCCTTATTCGAACATGACATCGTAAATTCTAAAAAAATCAGTAGTACTATTCAAAAACACTATAAAAGAGGCTAACTCTTGTTGTGAGACCCAACATAAAATAAAAATGTCAACAATAAAACATTAAATGACTACTATATTCATTTGTATTCAACACGTTGTTCTTTCCATCTACTCAAAACTAAATTTGCATACGAGTTTGCACAGGGAGTCCCTATTGCAATACCCCACTGTTTCAAGTATATAAAATCCACATATAAAAACATTATTTTTAAAAATGAGGTCTAACACAAGGCATATATGGTTTATGGTCACATTCCTAAAATCACCTTTGTGGGTTAGAACATACGTAATTGCTTCAATACCATAACCATTAAGGATGGAAGTAAACAGATTCTTGATGTCTAAAGTAACCAATAACAACCCAGACAAATCATGTAAAACACTTACAGACTCATAAGTCACTTAAAAATTGTTTGGTGTCTTTTTAAAATATTGGGAAATAATGGCACAACATCCTTTAAATTTTTCTCTACAAAAACAAAACTGGCTTGAGTCAACCAACCTTCTCCAGCAACAATTGGCCATGGGAGGGGGGGGGGGGGGTGACATCTTTATGAATTTTAGGTAAGCCCTTAATCGCTGGTATTTTTGGATACACTATAAAAGAAAGTCATACAGTGACTTAACAAACATAGTCATCAACATCTATTACAATGTATCATGAACATACTTAACGATGTTATTCACTCTAGATCTATTCATTTGCAAATACGTAGTCTCTTCATTCAATATCAGAATCATTTTCATATGATAGTCACTTAAGTCCATAATGACAGCAGAGCCCCCCTTATCTGCTGGCATTATACAAATATCTTTATTACTCTCTAAAGACACCAATGCTTGTTGTTCCAACTTATTCATGTTAAAAAATGACTTCTTACGTGCACGTCATCTTCACAAGCCCTGACGAATGTATTAATATGTGGGAGAAATTGTGGTACAGATGTACTCAGTTTCTTTAATCCCATAACGTCTGGCATGGGTTTATCCCTAAACATTAACTTTAGAGCCAGGTTACGAGCAAAAAGTCTAAGGTCTAATAAAACCTCACTTACTTTGGAAGAAGATGCACGCCTGTTCAACACAGAACGCGCTTCAGAACTCAAAACATAATTCGATAAGTTATAAGTTAAGTCATTTATCTGCATGCTCTCCTTGTTTCTCACCCTCGCTCCTTGAATGTTTCTGTCTGTAGCAACCCCTGCTGGTCGATCGTGATTCTTGTCTCCTTTCGTCATAGCCGGGAGGAAGGGGAAATCCAAATCTGTTGCCATGATGACCTTCGGTCTTGCTCCACACGCTTCAAAGCTCTTATGTGACCTTACAGAGTTCTCAATATTAACATTAGAACTGTTCTTTTCTAAAACTTTAGTATAGGATACTTCAGTATGTAAGGGTTCATTAATGACGGAAGTTTCATTGGCAGACAATGTAACATACATTCGGCTAACTTCAGTGGTAATTGTTGATTCAACTTCAGTTGACAGTGTTACCAAACTTACTTTCATCATTAATATTTTTCCTTTCTCTAGACCACAAAAAAATGTGGCCCATCTGAAAGTCTCTAAAGTCTCTTAACGGTTTACGAGTTTTTATACGTTGTAGCTTTGAATCTAAAGTTGTTAAATTATTAAACATCATCAATCACATGCGTGTGTTTCTCAGTCAGTGTACTTTGCTCAATCCTACAAAACAGATCTTGTGCAGTTTTTAATAACTTCTTCTCGACAGGCTTGAAATAGTCTAACAATTCAATGTAACTGAAACTTAGTCCAAGGTTCAAAAGCTATTACATGGACTCTTCAAACACAACATATAGTCTGGCTACTTGCAACTCCTGTATATGTTTTTATGTAGGGAAAACCAGCAAAAAGTTAAAAAAGAGAGGATATTGAGGCACCTGTATGATATCAGGAAAGGGGACATTAAGAATGCACTAGCCAAACACATCTCGGAACACCAGGGACATGCGCTTTCCTTTAAAGGGCTGCAACAAATACATCCTAACTACAGAGGGGGGTAATTTGACTAGCTGTACAGAAAGAGCTGAATTGCACTGGATACTGAAATTGCAAGCTGATAGATATCCAGGATTAAATGGTTGTATTCCCTTAAAACCAGCCCTAGAAAGGCAGAAGCTATGCTGATTTTTTTATTATTTTTTTATTACTTTTGATATCATGTGATACAAATGTCTTTGACGGTTGGTTATTTTGTTTTTAATTGTGATATTTAAATGATTTCTAGATGCATTGTTTTAGACCTGATGAAGCGTTGAAGTTAACGTGAAAGCGCTAGTCTTTATTAAATTAACTTTTTATGCCAAAGGCTGTGGTGGTCCTGCTGCTCATTTTCAGCTGTTTCTACTTTGTTGTTTGCAGTTTGGATCTTAGAGGACTATTGGTTCGGTGTTTTGTTTGGAGAAATCTACCTAAACATCAGCAGAGACCATCCAAATACAAACATGGTACTACACCTAATACAGCATCTACAGCATTCAATACACATATAAAAACACAAGTGCCAGTGTTTCACCAAACAAGCCCCTAAGGCAAAACACATCTAAACCAAATGTTTTAGTCAAAGGTAATTCCATTGTGAGACACACAAATGTCCCACTCACCAGACCGGACAATGAGAAGGTTACAGTCAGCTGTCTATCGGGTGCCAGGATCCGTCAGATCACACATTCACTCAAGTCTCTCAACATCATGTACCATTATGACTCCGTCACAGTTCATGTTGGTGTGAAGGACTTGAGTTGTACCTCACTGGACTATATGAAGACAGACATGATCGAGCTCTCTGAATGCGTGTCCCAGGCAGGTATGTCCCTAGCCTTGAGCAGCATTCTACCCTCACCTAGCATTATATAACAATATAAACAAAAAATGACTGACTTCAACAACTGACTTAGTTTCTGGTGTCATTCTAAGGGGATCCAGTTCCTGTCAGCCTGGGATGAAATAGCTGATAGACCACGCTTTGCCAGAGATGGTCCTGTTACCTCTAGCCTTTCGGTTACTGGCTAAGGCACTTGACTCCCCCATAGGGCCTTTTTTAGGCAAGGTCTCGAGAACATAATTTCCATTGTGAAAATATCACTCTCAAATAAATTAAAAGGTTATGCTGCTAAATGCTAGGAGTTTAAATCATCAACTGCACTCTGGAAGCACTCCTCACCCTGGAAGATGTTGATGTCTGCACTGTCACAGAAAAGTACAGTTTTGTACCTACCATAAATGTAGATGTCCGATAGATATGCAACTGCAGTCCTGACATATGGGTTGTCCTGCCTCAGGCAGCCCTCGGTCGGCCGGATTCCAAAGTCTGGGTCCGGCGTCGGCTGATGTCGCTTCCTCCCCGACGTCAGAGCGGCTGGAGTATAAAGGCATCCGCCGACACCATTTTCTTCAGTGTTTCTTGCCCCAGATGCCAGGTGCCCTCCAAGGAAGGCTAAATTTGTGAATGGAAAAAACAAAAAATTCCAGACATGCACAACAGTAATAAACAGATACACCATAATAGATAACCCCAGCTGAAAAGGAGAGGGGGAATGGACCCAAGTGGAAAAAGTAGTGGGGTAGGAGGGAGGGAAAACCTGACTGCAGTTGCATATCTATCGGACATCTACATTTATGGTAGGTACAAAACTGTACTATGTCCTTCAAGAATGCAACTGCAGTCCTGACATATGGGTTGAATACCATAGCCAAGCTGGGGGTGGTAGGATCTAAACTAAGGATGGTGTAGCTAAGAGACCCTGCAGGACTGCAGATGCAAAGCCTGCTCGGGATCTGGAGTATAAAGGCAGGTTGTAGTGTTTGGTGAATGTATGCACGGAGCTCCATGTAGCAGCCTCTAGAATGTCCTTTGTAGCCACTCCTCTTAGAAAGGCTGTGGATGTGGCTATAGCTCTTGTTGAGTGTGGCCTAATATTTGCTGGCACACCCTTTCCATGGAAGGAGTAACAGAATCTGATGCAGTGTCCAATCCATTTAGAAATTGTCTGTTTGGAAACTGCCTTTCCTTGCACTCCAGCAGCATAGGCTACAAATAATTGGTCAGACTTCATGGTGGTCTTTGTTCTGTCCAAGTAGTAGCGTAGTTGTCTGTGTATGTCCAAAGTATGCAGCAGCCTTTCCCCTTTATTTTGAGGATTGGGGAAGAAAGTAGGCAGGTGGATTGCTTGATTTAGAGACACCCTGGATATCACTTTTGGCATGAATGAAGGATTGGTCCTTAGAGAAACTCTGTCCTGATGAAAGATGAGAAAGGGAGGTACTGCCATGAGGGCCTGTATCTCCGAGACCCTTCTTGCTGAGGTAACTGCCAACAGGAAGACCGTTTTCCAGGAGAGAAATTGCATTTCTGAAGTTGCTGCTGGTTCAAAAGGAGGTAGAGTTAATTTTTCCAAGACGTAGTTGAGGCCCCATGCAGGAACTGGCAGTTTTCTGGGAGGTTTGATATTCTTTATCCCTCTTAGAAACTGTCATAGCAAGGGATGCGAAAACACAGGTGGGTCACAGTTGTAATTTGCTGAGATTGCTGAAGCATGAACTTTAATGGAAGAATATGAGAGGCCACTATGAAACATTTCTGCCAAGTATTCTAATATCTGAGGTATGCTCATCACTAATGCATCCTGGCTCTTTTTGGTATTCCAGATGATGAATCTCTTCCATTTGGCCGAGTAGGTTTTTCTGGTGGAAGGTCTGCGTGCTTCCAGTAAGATTTCCTGAACTTTTTCGGAGAGGGATACATGGGGCAAAGTCATGTAACCCTCCAAGCTGCCAGATGTAATGTTTGCAGGTTTTGATGAACAGTCCTGTAATTGTGTTGAGTTAGGAGCCATGGCCATTGGGGCAAAGGCCATGGTTTGGTGTGAGTTATGCTCAGGAGCAGGGGATACCAATGCTGCCTCGGCCAGTCTGGAGCTATCAATATTCCCTTTGGTTGCTCTGCTTTGATCTTCAGTAACACCTTGGTGAGTAGTGGTAGAGGAGGGAATACATAGATTTTTAGGGCATTCCAGCTGAAGGAGAGAGCATCCGTTCTCCCGGCTAGAGGATGGTGTGTCTTTGAGCAGAACCTGTTGGGTGCAGTTGGGACCCCCTGATTAGAGAGATAAGATCTGCAGCAAGAGTCATGATCCGTCTATCAGAAGAGGGGCCCTGAACAGCAGGTTTAGGATGGGCCTTGGCCTGGCTGGCAGGCTTGGCATGTGCAAAGGCCTTGATGGACATGGATACCGGAGGCCTAGCTGCCCCACGTGCAGGGGTAACCTTGTCCACAGGAATGGTGTCGGGTAAATCAAGAACTTCGGTTTCTGGTGGAAAATCAACAACTGGCACCGTTGTGGTCTCCGGGACCGAAGAACGCATTAACGAGATGTCGTCGGCCTGGGGCGGTAGAACTACCACTTCCGAAGGGACCGATGCACTCGCGGAAGTCTTAGGCGTGGTATCGGTGGACGACGCGGGCCGAGGATGTCGGTCCCGGTCCTTGCGGTTTTTGGGAACTTAGGTTGTCGGTTGTTCCGACGGCATGATATATGCGAAAGATTCGCCAAAGAAGTTTTCAGCAAATTCTGCCCGGCGCCTGAGTGTGCACTTATTAAAGCAAGCACAGGCAGTACAGGCCGATACGTCGTGGTCTGGGCCCAGGCAAGGGAGGCAGTAAGAATGGAAGTCCTTATGAGGTATTTGTTTACCACAAGACAAACAATTATTAACTTTTTCAATTTTTTCTGACATCGGCTGAGGCAAGAAAAAATGTTCCCCAATGGGGTACTTAGCTTTTAGATGACTTCAGTAACTGAAACACAGGAGCTGACCGACCGGCACTCTGCTTCTGCTTCGGGTACTGCGCGGCAAGAAAGACTGAAGAAGATGGCGTCGGCGGATGCCTTTATACTCCAGCCGCTCTGACGTCGGGGAGGAAGCGACATCAGCCGACGCCGGACCCAGACTTTGGAATCCGGCCGACCGAGGGCTGCCTGAGGCAGGACAACCCATATGTCAAGACTGCAGTTGCATTCTTGAAGGATATCTTCATTCAGGGCCACAGAAAGTACCTCAGCTTGCAAGGCTACTATGCCTTACACACTTTCAGACCACAAAATGAACGTGTGACAACCAAAGGAGGTGGAGTGTCCATCTTCAAAGATAAATACACCTCTAGACTGGTTAGACATGGAAATTCAATGGAGTTACTCCAAGTTTAACTAACTTTGGGCAAGATCCCCCTTCAAGTCATCGTTAGGTATAGGTCCCCTTCAATGAACCAAGACACCCACACTGCTTACCTGGACCTACTTGAGTCAATCAAATTATAACCAAACAGTCACAGGAGATTTGAACCATTTCTCCACTGACTGGGAAACTTATACAAGTATCAACATGCTCACACAAAGGTTCCTGGACTTTAACACTAATGTCCTGGCACAAAGGGTATGCAACTCCACAAGGGGTTCAAATATTCTTGACCTGGTCCTCACCAACATGGGTGACCATTGCACCACCACAGATACAGGACCCTCACTACGTAAATCTGATCACAAATCAGATCAGTCACATTTGAAGTAGCTATAGCACATGAACCTCGCTTAGGTGAAATCTTGCTAAAAATTTTAACCAAAGCTAAATTATACCCTCCTGAGGAACGGTATAAATAACTTCCAAGCTCCTATTCCCACAGGTGGCACTGACAACTATACTAAGGTATACACAAATGCCCTGTACAAACACTCATACAAATGTACTGACACAGCTGTATCTGACGGGATCAAAACAAGATTCTCATGAAAAAAAAAGCTTCCCTGGTGGACATCTAACATTATTAATAAGTTATACAACAAAAGGAAGAAGTTGCTGTCTAAGAATAAAAAAGGAGAGGTCCCAGCACTGGAAGAACACCCACCTCTGCTTGAACAAACAAACAAGACAACTTGTAAAATCTTCCAAGGGCAACTTTGAAGCAAATTTGCAACCACAGCTAAAGATAGCCTAGTACCTACCTATGAACGCATTATGGTTATCGGTGCAAGTAAGCCTAGCCAACAAAGTTCCCTGGCTTAAGCCACCCAAGAAAGTTCTTTTCCTGTGCCAATGTCAAGCAGACCCACAGAAGTGATCCCTGAGGTACATTTCCTATTTCCCATCCACTCATCAAGATTTTTCTTGAACAGTGCTAATGAGGAACTTTGCTTGACATAGATGGGCAGCTTGTTCCAGAGTATGGGAAGTCTCTGGGACAGGAATCTATCCCTCCAGCATGTCTTGTTTATTGTGGTGATGAGGTTTAGGTCCCTAGAGCGTAGCTCGGAGGGATTGGGATTTCTTTAGGTGTAGCATGTCCAACAGCCCTGGGTTTGACATAGCTTTATATGTTAGGCAGAGATCGCCTCGGAATAGGTGATATGCTACAGAGTAAAGCTGGAGTTTTTTGAGACGGTCAGTGTAGGGCATCTGTTTCCTCATTGTGAGGTACTTCTGTGGCCTTTCCAGCTGCTGCACGTCTTGTGAGGTACATTCCAAAAGGGGAATTGTACTTTATAATGGGTCTAATGAGTGTCGAGTAGAGGGAACAATTACCTTTTTCCCTGGATGAAAACCCTTTTGTGATGAGGTGTGCCACGTAGAAGGACTTCCTGACTACTGTGGCAATGTGATTATCAAAGGCGACTACTGTCCACCTGGGTCCCAAGGTCTCATCATACATTCGGTGTTAAGTAGACTGCTGCCTATGTGGTAGTTCATGGGTACAGAGTTTTTACCAAAGGGGATGACAATGCACTTTTTGGCATTGAGCTTGAGGCCATGGCTCTGACACCAGGCATCTGTCTCAGTGAGGTCCTTCTGTAGGATGTCCACATCATTTGGGGACTCGACTATGGCTCCCAATTTGCAGTCCTCTGTGAACTTCGTTAGCCAGAGGCCTTCTGTTAGCCTGTACTTCAAAGAAGTAAGATAGCAAACAGGAGAGGTCCCAGGACTGAAGCCTGTGGTACTCCACTTGTCACTGGTTTGAAGTCAGATTTGGAGTCTGCTACTTTTACAGTGTGGTTTCTGTCAGTGAGCCAGTTGGCAACCCATCTTGTGACATAGGGATTTATACCTAGTTTAGTGAGTTTAGCTATAATTCCAGAATGGGGGATGGTGTTGAAAGCCTTGGCGAGGTCAAGATAAACTGTGTGAACCACCTTACCCTCACCTACAGCTTTGGTGACTGCCTCAAAGAAGTCGATCAGGTTCAAGAGGCATGATCTGCCTTTCACAAACCCAAACTGGGTGGGGTCCAGAGTTTGGAGGTTATTAATGTCTTTGTTTATGAATTCCATGATGATACGTGCCATGGCCTTGCAGACCAGGCTCATCAGGCTAATAGGGCGATAGTTTTTGTGATCAGTAGTGGCTCCATCTTTGTGGAGTGGGATAACTGTTTATGCGTGTCATTCAGTGGGCACAAAGCCTGATGTGAGGCTATGACTGAGATTCTTGACATAGCTATAGAATGCATTGTGGCTGTCCTTAGAATCAGTGGCAATTTTGTTTTCGTAGCTAGCATTGGAGGATCTTATAAGGGATCTCAGCTTCTTACTGAGTCTGACCAGGGAGCTCCTCCAGTAATGGGATTTTACTCTCTTTTTGTAACAGTTTCTTCCTTCTGTTGTGCAGTTCGTTTATGGCAGGGGACCACCAAATTGGCTTCCTTTTTTTGGAGGATAGCGTCTTGGTTCTGTTTGGGATAGCACGATCCATGCACTCGTGTAAGTGCTTATAGAGTGCATTTGTGTAGGATTCAGCAGTCGTAACTGTATTGTCCATCTGCATGGGTGTCATGACATTCGCCACTTCTGTCTTAAGAAGCATGAAGTCGCCTTTGGAGAAATTTTTACTGTGGTTTCCTTAATGGGGGTGGGGGGTGGGATGTGGCTATCTAGGGTGATTAGCTTATGGTCGGATCGTACCAACGAGGAGTTGACTTCAGGTGTGGTACACCGATCACTCATGTTGGCAATGACTAGGTCTAGGATAGTGTTGCCCCTGGTGGGGGTGTGGATACATTGATCCAGGGCATTGGAATTTATGAATTCCAGAAAGAGTGGTACAGAAGCAGTTTTCCCAGTTAATGGTGGGGTAGTATATTCATCAGCTATATCCGTAACCTAAAAGGTAGGACCCAGATGTGTGCTCAACAAGCTGTGGATGGCATCACAAACACAGATCCTGCAATAATAGCTAAACCTATTGGCTGACAGGTTTGGTGAACATTTCACCCCCCTATCCCTTCCAAACATTATACAAAGCATTCCCTTCTACATCTCCCCCCACATTGCATCTCCAAAGAGCACATCATTAATGTCATCTCCAAGGCCAAAAACACAGCCTCTACAGGACTGGATGGCATCCCAGGTTACATTTTAAATAGTCTAAAACAAGAAGTTATGTACTCACCATAACATTCGATGCATGTAGTCCATCTCGCCTCACATTCTTATCCGTGGGTTCTGAGCCGAATATCGGCTCCGACTCGGCCAAACTTTTCTAGCTCGAAGTCTTCTATTGGCTGGGCTAAGCAGGTATCCCATGCTGCACTGCTCCATATCCCCAGATCTAGTTTGCTGCAAATACTCATTCATACCCCATGCACAACAACATCCAGGTAAAGAAGAATAAGCTAAAAGTGAAGGGAACTCTGTAAATCAGACCTAACCTCCAGATCCTCCAGGAAGGGGGACGGTGGGAGGGTAAGTAAGAATGTGAGGCGAGATGGACTACATACATCGCACGTTATGGTGAGTACATAAATTCTTGATGTTACGTAGTCCAATCTCGCCTACATTCTTACCCGTGGGGCAGCGTCCCTAGCACCTACATCCTGGGAGGCTCATAGGAAGACACTCCCGAATACTGTGGAACCAAAGGAAGACCTGCCCCTAGATACCACGTCCAACTTGTAATGAGTAATACATGTGTGAGGAGAAGCCCAAGTAGCTGCCGCACAAATATCATCCATAGACAATCTGGCTTGATAGGCAGTAGATGTAGATACAGCCCGAGTAGAGTGAGCCTTGACCGGAAATGGTAGATCTTCACCTCCTGCGGAATAAGCGTAAGAAATGCAACTGGATATCCATCTGGATAGGGTGACATTGGAGACAGGGGACCCAATTTTGTTTTCCGAAAAGGAGACAAACAGTTGATCATATTTTCGGAGATCTTTAGTTTGGTGCAGATAGAAATGTAACTGTCTGTGTACATCCAAGTGATGAAACTTAAATTCTGCCTTGTTTGAAAAACGGGGAAAAAATACTGACAGCTCAATAGATTGATTAAGATTAGATATGGACGCCACTTTAGGAAGAAAGGAAGGGTTTGGTCAAAGAGAAACTCTGTCCTTATGAAAGATCAAGTATGGAGGTTTGATAGAAAGAGCTTGAATTTCTGAAACTCGCCTGGCTGATGTGATGGCTATTAAAAAGGCAGTTTTCCAGGTCAAGAATTTTAAGTCGCAGGTAGCTGCAGGCTTGAAGGGTGGTGAAGTAAGGGCTTGCAGGACAAAATTTAGATCCCAGGGCATGATAGGTTCTGAGACCAGAGGATGGAGTAACAGAGTGCCCTTAAAGAAAGCCTTACAGAGTCTGTGAGCCATCAGACTGGGCTCATTAGCAACATGAAAGTTAGAAATCGCTGCCAATTGAACTTTAATGATAGCTGACGCTGCGCCCTGATGGAAGAGCATAGACAAAAACTCCAAGACTGAAGCAATTGGGGCTGTCTAAGGGTCAATTCCTTGGGTATGAGCCCAAATAGAAAACCTCTTCCATTTGCTAGAATAAATCTTCCTAGTAGAGGGCTTATGAGAAAAAGATATAATATGGACTACCTCAGGTGAAAAGTGATGAAGCCTAACTAACGATGGAAGTGGAGTAGCCAGACTGTCAACCGGAGGGTCCGCAGAGTGGGGTGGAACTGTCCCGACATGTGTGTCAGTAAATCTGGCTGTGGGTCCAGAATCCAAGGTGTGTCCACAATGTAGGGGTGGAGAAGGGGGAACCAGACTTGATGAGGCCAGTGTGGAGCAATCAGAATCTTTCTGCTTCCCAAGGATTGCGCTTTCTGAATCACTTTTGATTGCAAGGGAAACGGAGGGAAAGCATAAAGCAGACCAGAGGGCCAATCGTGAACTAGAGCATCCCTGGGTGACTCCCCCCTGTGGGGGGATCAGCGTGAAGTAGCTGCTGCATTTGGCAATGAGGGGGCTGGCAAAAAGGTCGCAGCAAGGCTGACCCTATCTGCTGAAGATTCGTTCTGCAACTAGACGATTCAGGGACCACTTGTAAGGCATCAGAATAGCTCTGCTTAGCCTGTCCGCTATCACGTTGGACTTCCATGGAATGTGCATTGCCACCAGAAACCGTTGGGAAGATACTGCCCACTGCCACACTCGCATGGCCTCTCTGCACAGGGGGTATTGATCTGGTTCCCCCCTGCTTGTTCAGATACCACACCACTGACATGTTGTCAAGAGTGTATTGCAATAGTTCATAGAGGTAGAAAGCTCTGAAGTGCCTGCAATGCAAGTAGCACCGCTCATCTCTAGGACGTTGATATGCAGATGTATCTCGTGATCTTGCCAAGTGCCTTGGACTGTCCTGCCGAGAAAATGCCCCCCACCCCATCTGGGAGGCGTCCGTGGTGACCGTGGCAACCGGGGTTGGTGAAATGAAGGGTTTTCCCCTGTCCAGATTGTTGGTGCAAAGCCACCAACTGAGATCCTGTTTGCATCTGTCCGTGAGCAAAATAGGGTGGGAAAGTGGAAGTTTTTGGAGAGACCACTGAGCAAAGAGGAGCCACTGAAGGAGCCTCATGTGCAATCTTGCTAGAGGGACCAACATAATTGTTGCTGCCATAGTCCCCAGAAGTTGAAGAACCCATCTTGCCTTTGCTTTCCTCAGGGATAGCAGGGCGTGCACCTGTTGCTGTAAGACTCTGATTCTTTACTGCGGTAGAAAGGCTCGCATTTGAACGGTGTCTAATTCTGCACCTATAAAAATGACACGCTGCGAGGGCAACAAGGCAGATTTTTCCCAGTTTAGTGTTATGCCCAACTGTTGACAGAGAGTGATGGTAGCGTCCCTGGTTTGGATCAGTAGATGCCTGGTGGGGGGCGTTAAGGAGCCTGGCTTCCAGATATGGAAACACTTGGAATCCTTGACGTCTCAAGTGAGCTGTCACCACCGCCATACACTTGGTGAACACCCTGGGGGCTGTGGTGAGACCAAAGGGCAGGGCTCAAAACTGGAAGTGACTGGCTCCCAGCCGGAAACGTAGGTGACTCCTGGTAGTAAGCATCCTTGAGGTCGATGGAGCACATCCATACTTCTCCCAACAATGGGAGAATCGACTGTAGTGTGACCATACGGAACATGGACTTTTGCACATAGTTGTTCAGTCGGCTGAGATCTAATATGGGTCTCTGGTCCCCTGTTCTTTTCGGCACCAAAAAGAATCTTAAGTCCCTAATCTGATCTGGTCTGAGGGGACATGCTGGATGGCTCCCTTTCCTAGCAGCTTTGAAACCTCTGAAGCTGCATGATCCCTTTGACTGGGTGGAACGTCTGGGATTTTTCTGACTGGAGGGGGGGGGTGTCTGACGAAAAGGGGATGACAAACTCCGGAAATTATTCGTAATACCCATCGGTCCTGGGTGATGCTTTGCCAGGCTTCTGGGTATAACGATATTCGACCCCCGACTAGCTCCAGAAACGCACAGCCGGGCATCCCATCAGGAACGATGGTAGGGAGAGCCGCAAAAGGAATCGCGGTCTCCCGAATTGCAGGGGCCCCCTCTGCCTCTAGGGTGTGGTGTCTCCCTCAATAACCTCCCCCTCCTCTGCCTCTGGAGGGGGACTCACCTTGTGCACCAGGAAAAAACCTCTGTGATTTTTTGAACCACATCTTCCCACCCCGCTGGGCCTTGGGGTAAGGCCTAGAGGGAAGGGAAAAACGGACCCCTACAGCAGACAGGGTCTTTCCCTCTTGCTCGCACCTGGTGAGGGTGTCTTTCACTTTGGTTCCGAACAAAGAACAACCATCAAAGGGGGCGTCAGTGAAAGAAGACTTTAAGGCCTCTGCGAAATGACAAAGGCGCAGCCAGGCTTGCCTTCTAAGGGCGACTCCTGCGCTTGCTGCCCTACTCGCTCCCTCAGCTGCATATGAAATGAGCCGCATGGAGGAGTTAACGATGGAATTGAGGGTAGACACATGGGCGTTAACCATCTGGGCCATCACCTCAGGCACGTTACCCCCCAGAGTATCTCCTATCTCCTTGAGGAGATCTCTCTGGAGCAGAGTAAAATGAGACAGGTAGTTCAGCGACCGTAAGGTAAAAGTTGCTGACGAGAGGGCATGCTTCCCGTACCGGTCCATGGTCTTAGACTCCTTGTTGGGAGGATGGACGGAGGAAGAAGTCTATGCTACTTCCTTCTGAGTGTCCGCCACAACCATGGCATCCACAGGGACGCCTTTGGACAAAAACTCCTTACCCAGGGGAGCAGAAAGAAATTTATCGGGTCTCCTGGGTACGGGTTCCACAGAATCAGTGTTTTCCCACACCCTCTGACAAATTAAATCCAGGAGCTCGAAGGGTGGGGACACCCAGGAGGCAGAGGGCTGAGCACCAAAGGTCTTCAGGAAGACTGACTCCTCCTCGGAGGGGGCTTTGGACGGCCAGTCACCTCTTTGTTTCAATATCTCCAGGGTGTTGGAGAAAGAAACATCACCAGAGTATGACTTGGGGGACCCCTCCGATTCCTTGAGGTCAGTATCTGAGGTGAGAGACTCATCCTGGGAGTATCTCCTATCAGGTGACACTGGTCTAATACTGGGTGATCGGCTCCAAAGAGGTTCCAATATAACTGGAGCTGATGCCGGTTCCATTAACACCAACACTTCCTGTAGCCCCAAGGACAGTGGAGCCGAGGAGGTCAAAGCAAGTTTTGTGACTTTCTCCGGTGGCTCCAAGGAAACTGAAGGAGCTGGAAATCTCTTTTTTGACTTTGAGTATTTTGATTTAGAAATGGAAGCAGAATCCATGGCCTCTTAGAACGAGGGTTTCAAGAGTCCCTTTAGAATTAGCTTATTCTTTCTTTCTTGGAGCACCCTGGGACTAAAAGCATGGCAGAAGCTGCAGGACTCCTGCAGATGGATTGCTCCCAGGCAATAAACGCAAACAGAATGTCCATCTGTGATGGACATCTTGTAACCACACTTAGAGCGCTTTTTAAAACCCGAAGGTTTGTGCTCCTTGGAATCTTTGGACATATTTTAAACAAGTAATCACAAATACCACAACAAAGAAAGTACAGTTTTGTACCTACCATAAATGTAGATGTCCGAACTGGATAGCATCTGCAGTCATAACAGCTGGGTTGTCCTGTCGTCAGGCAGCCCGTCAGTCGGCCGGATTCCAAAGTCCGGGTCCGGCTTCGGCTGATGTCGCTCTTCATCCGACGTCATCTCTGTTGGACTTCGGGTATAAAGGCATCAGCCGACGCCATTTTCCTCAGTGTTTCTTGCCCCAGATGCCAGAAGCCCTCCTGAAGGCTAAAAATTTTGGATAGATGCCAATGTTTCCAAAAGGATAGAGGTAACCACAAAAATAAGCATGTATGTACATATATACAAACAAATACACCATAAAAGACTCCCCCCCATCAGCTAGCTATTAGGAGGGTAAACACCCTAGGAGTACCTCAGAGGAGAAGGAGGGAGGGTAATCCTGACTGCAGATGCTATCCAGTTCGGACATCTACATTTATGGTAGGTACAAAACTGTACTATGTCCTTCATGGATGCATCTGCAGTCATAACAGCTGGGTAGAATACCATAGCCAACTAGGGGAGGAGGATAAAAGTAGATTATGGTGTGTTTAGGATCCCTTGCAGTACAGCAGTGGCAAACCCTGCTCGGGATCTGGAATATAGAGGCAAATTATAATGCTTGGCAAATGTATGCACGGAGGTCCAAGTAGCCGCCTCAATAATGTCTTTGGTAGCCACTCCTCGTAAGAAGGCTGTGGTAGTGGCTGTTGCCCTTGTAGAATGAGGTCTTATGTTCTGTGGAATTGGTTTTCCATGGAAGGAGTAACAGAATCGTATGCAATTTCCTATCCATTTGGAGATTGTCTGTTTGGAAATAGCTTTTCCCTCTCTTCCTGTTGCATAGGCCACAAAAAGTTGGTCAGTCTTTCTGCTGCTTTTGGTTCTGTCCAAGTAGTAGCGTAGCTGTCTATGTACATCCAAGGTATGCAGTATTCTTTCCCTCTGTTTTGTGGGTTGGGAAAGAAGGTAGGTAGGTGGATTGCCTGGTTTAAAGACACTCTGGATACCACCTTAGGCATAAATGTTGGATTAGTCCTCATGGATACTCTATCTTGGTGGAAGATTAGGAAGGGTTGCACTGCCATTAAGGCCTGTAGTTCTGAAACCCTCCTTGCTGAGGTAATTGCCAGTAGGAAAGCAGTTTTCCATGACAGGTGTTGTAAGTCTGCTGTTGCTGCTGGCTCAAAGGGTGATAGTGTCAACTTTTCTAGTACGAAGTTTAAGTCCCAAGCTGGTAATGGTGGTTTTCTTGGAGGTTTTACATTCTTGATTCCTCTGAGAAATTGTCTGAGCAGAGGGTGTGAAAAACAGGTGGATCAAAGCTGTATTCTGCTGAAATAGCTGATGCATGTATCTTGATGGAGGAGTAGGACAGGCCTGAATGGAGAAGTTCGCCAGATACTCCAGGATGTTAGGCATATCTATGTTTGACACATCTTTTCCTCTTTCAGAACTCCAACTGACAAACCTTTTCCATTTTCCAGCGTAGTTCCTTCTTGTTGAAGGTCTGCGTGCTTCAAGAATAATGTCTTTAACTCTTTGGGAAAGTTCTTGATTAGCTGCTGCTATGTGATGTTCCATGCAGTCAGTTGTAAGGTTTTCAGGTTTGGATGTATGGTGCTGTAGTTGTTCTGAGTTAGCATCAAAGGCATCAGGGTATTGGCCACATATTGTTCCGAGACAAGCTCCTTAGTAGTGGATACCAGTGTTGTCTTGGCCAGTTTGGAGCTATCAGGATTATCCTTGGATGTTCTTCCTTGATTTTTAGGAGTACTTTGTGTATCAAGGGGAGAGGTGGGAATGCATAAACTGTTAGGCCCTTCCAGCTGAAGGAGAGCGAATCCACTTTCCATGCTAGTGGGTGAAATGTCCTTGTGCAGAATTTTTGAGTTGGTGATTGTGAGGAGATGCAAATAGATCTATCTGAGGCATTCCCCACTTCTTTGTAATGGTCCTGAAGATGTCCGGGTGCAGGTGCCATTCGTGAGCATCTGATGTGGTCCTGCTTAAAATGTCCGCTAGAGTATTTTCTTTTCCTGGTACAAATCTTGCTTGCAGCTGGATGTTGTAGCTGAGTGCCAGGGTCCACAGTTCCAAAGTCATTCTGCATAGGGGTATGAATGAGTGCCTCCCTGTTTGTTGATGTACCACATGACTGTGGTGTTGTCTGTCCTTATCAACAGCTGGCCCTCTTTGAGAAACGGTCTGAACTTTTGGATAGCCAGTTTTACAGCCAGCATTTCTTTTAGGTTGATGTGCAGGTGAAGTTGATCCTGAGTCCACAATCCTTGCACGCATTTGTCCAGCATGTGGGCCCCCATCCTAGGTCTGAAGCATCTGTTGTAATGCTCTGGCTTGCTTGACATCTGTGAAAGGGAAGGCCTGGGTTGGACCGGCATGCCTGGGCCCACCATAGGAACTCCTGTTTTAAGCATGGAATTAGTGGGATTTCTGTTTCGAGGCTGTGCCTGTGTTGGGACCATAAATTCCGTAGGTACCACTGTAGTTTTCTCATATGTAGTCTGGCAAATGGAACCAAAATTATGCATGATGCCATGAAGCCCAAGGCCTGCAGAACTTTTCTTGCTGTTAATTTGTTCAGCTTTGTTAGTGACAAGAAGTAAAGAGGGAGTTCTTTTGTTTTTCTGTAGTTAGGAATGCCATTTGTCTCACTGTGTCCAATTCCGCTCCCAAGAATGTCCTTGTTTGGGATGGTATCAGTCTTGACTTTTGTAGATTGACTGTGTATCCCAGTGCTTGTAGCAAGTAAATGACCCTTTGCAAATCTGTTGTCAACTTGCTTTTGATGTCCCTTGTAGCAGGCAGTCGTCCAGGTATGGGTAAATATGAATTCCCTGTAGTCTGCAGTATGCGATTACTGATGCCAGGCATTTTGTGAATACTCTGGGCGCAGTAGATAAGCCAAAAGGCAATGCTGAGAATTGATAGTGCTCTGATCCTGCAAGAAATCTGAGGTATCTTCTGCAGATTGGTCGAATAGGGACGTGCAGGTATGCCTCCTTGAGATCTAGAGTTACCAGCCAACACTCCTTGCCCAGCATGGGAAGAAGTTGCTGTAGGGTCAGCATTTTGAATTTTGGGACAATGATGTATGTATTCAAGGTGGACAGGTCGAGAATTGGTCTCCAACTTTTTTCCTTTCTTGGAACTAGGAACAGTCTGGAGTAGAACCCCTTTCCTTGCTCTGCTGCAGGCACTTTTTCCACAGCTCTCATGTTTGCTAACTCCATTATCTGTTGTAAAGCTTCTGTTTTTTGATTTGGAGGTAGATTTGGCATTCCTCTTTTGACTGGTATAGTGTGGAAGTGGAATCGGTAACCTTGATGTATAATTTGCAGAATCCACTTGTCTTTTGTTATGTGGTGCCAGTTCTTTGCAAATAAAGTTAACCTTCCGCCTAGTGGAGCTGCTATTTGCTCCCTGGTAGGCGGTTTTAGGAGTAAGTCACTGTGGCTGTGTTGAAGTAGAGGCAGTGGCTGTGTCTGTGCCTCTGTTGTTACCTTGTCACTGTCGTCCTCTGTAGGCACTTCCTCTGGTTTGGTTTCTGCCTCTGGAACGTCTATTCCTGCCCCTTTGAAATCTTGTGGAGTCAGGAAAGGACCAATTCTTGGCAGGCCAGTTCCTGCTAAACCTTGGGGGTTGAACCTGCAGGAAATCTTTAACAGTTTGAACTGATTTTGCCTTTTCTTCCATTTTCTTCATAACCTGCTGGGCAGGTGCACCAAACAAACTTGTCTTATCCATAGGAGCATCTAACAATTTAGCTTTAACATGATCTGGTAGAGCTTGCTCCTTTAGCCATGCATGCCTTCTTATCACTGTGCCAGTCATGGCTGATCTAAATGAAGCCTCCAGTGCATCATAGCCACATTTTAAGGAATGGTTACTAACCTGTTGTATGTTATTTACCATTTCTAATACATATTTCTTGTCAAGAGCTTCATCAGTGGTTAATTTTTAGTTAACTGATCAAGCATAAACTCTTGGTATTGAATCATGTGAAACTGGCAGTTTAAAGCTCTAGCTGAGAGAGTAGCTGAAGAGTATACTTTTTACCCCATCTGTCTAATGCCCTTGCTTCCCTTTCAGAAGGAGTAGGGTTTTAGCTATGGTCGCGACAACTGCCTTGGGACCCTGGGATATAGTTTCTGGGTCTGCAAGGGGGCCTTGTAAAGGTGGTGATGAGTGTCAGGCACCCTGTAAAATCTGTCTGGTTTGGCAGGGGCTGGGGTAATGAGTCTGGAGCAGAGCAGACATCATTAAAGCATCTACCACAGAAAGAACAGGAGGTATAGCTAAGGGCCTGTGCTGTGGAAGGTGCAGAAAGGTTCTAAGTCTTTTCGGGAATCTGAGAATTCTTGTTGCTGCCATTGGAACTGCTCTCGCATGGCATGCAAGGTTTCCCCAAAGGAGAATTCTTCTGGAGGAAGCAGCTGGAATGGATTCTTCAGCATCAGAATCCTCAAAATTAGAGAAAGGGGCCTCTGGCTGGTCAGTAATGTCTGATTCATCTGCAGAATCATCAGAGGACACTGGCTCAGGGGCTCTGCCCTAGGTCTCTTATCTGCGGGCTGAGAGGCCCTGTCTGGGTGAGGTTGAGATCCTCTAATTAAAGAAATCAAATCTTCTGCCAAGGTGAGCATTTGAGAACTAGAAGAGGGCCTGGTTGAGGGTGGTTTAACAGGCACTGATTTGGTAGACTTGGCTGCTTTAGCCCTGGCGAAGGCCTTAATGGACATGGCTGCTGGAGGCCTAGCAGCACCACGTGCTGGGGTAGAGACATCCAGGGAATGGTGTCTGATAAGTCAGTGGGTAAAGTTTCAGAGGCCGATTCAAGAATTGTAGCAGGGGCCTCAAGTGTAGAGATAGACTCGGCTGTACCTAGATCAGTTTTCTCGGTTTCGGCCGAAACCGAGACACTCGCGGTTTGCTTAAGCGTGGTTTCAGCCGAAACCGCGGACCGCGAGTGTCGGTCTTTTCTTTGCGCTTTTGGCAGAAAGTGTAGTCGGAGGTTCCGGCGACATAATGTAAGCAAAGTCAGAACCGAAAAACTGTTCTGCAAACTCCGACCGACGCCTAAGCGTTGTCGGTTGAAGGAAGCACAGGCCGAACAGGCTGCTACGCCGTGGGCTGGGCCTAAACAAGGCAGACAGTAAGAATGGAAATCTTTATGAGGTATTTGTTTCCCACAGGTTAAACAATTATTAACTTTTTCTGACATCGGCTGAGGCAAGAAAGAGTCCCCAACGGGGTACTTAGCTTTAGAAGTCTTCGAAGTAGTATTCGGTAGAAAAAATCTCTGGATCCGACCGACCGGCACTTGCGAACAGCTTCTGCTTCGGGCGCCACGCGGCAAGAAAGACTGAGGAAAATGGCGTCGGCTGATGCCTTTATACCCGAAGTCCAACAGAGATGACGTCGGATGAAGAGCGACATCAGCCGAAGCCGGACCCGGACTTTGGAATCCGGCCGACTGACGGGCTGCCTGACGACAGGACAACCCAGCTGTTATGACTGCAGATGCATCCATGAAGGACATCAAGTCACTGTCTGACAGGAAAAACGACACAGACACGCAAAACACCACTAAGCGTGGGAACAAGTTTTTACACAACGCAGCACACAATCCTCAGAACGGACACACACTGAGATGACTAGGGCTAAAAACCTCTAACTAAAACTTTTTTTTCTTTTGACCATGTACACAGAAGGGAAACGGACACTAAAACCTCTAACTCAAACCGTTTTAGAAGTGAAACAACACAGGACAAGAGGGGAGGACTAGGTCCTCTAACTGAAACGGGCCTAGCCCGATAGAACAGCTAGTGGGATACCACAAACCACAATCACACTACAGAAATACCAACACAACACCAATTACAAATAGCTATTAAAATAGCTTTTGTTTGTAACAAAGTTTCTCAGAATAACAAGAAAAAAGAGTACTTAGCCACAGCCAAGAGAGAGACCACGTCCAAGCTACACGAGTGGCAAACGAGATATGGAGCAGTGCAGCATGGTATACCTGCTTAGCCTAGCCAATAGAAGACTTCGAGCTAGAAAAGTTTGGCCGAGTCGGAGCAAACCCACGGGTAAGAATGTAGGCGAGATTGGACTACATACATCATGAGTTAGCAACTTCATTAGGTACGCTCTTCAACCACAGCTTGAGTACTGGTTTCATCGCTGATGAATGGAAAACAGCAATCATCATCCCCTTTCATAAAGGGGTTACAGCCAACAGACCCTGGGATCTGCAGACCCATAAGCTTAACCAGACTTATCTGCATGGGCATTGAATGAATCATCCTGAATCTTATAAATATATAGGTGATCTACAAACCTTTGATCTGGCATGGTTTGGTTTTGTCCAAGGCAGGTCATGCCTGTCAAACCTGGTGGACTTTGAAAATGTCACCACAGCCACAGACTAAGGCAAATATGTGTATACAGCCTACCTTGACTTAGCCAAAGCCTTCAACACAATCCCACATTTGGGCATCATTGATAAACTCTCCCAATTGAATATCAACCCTTATGTCGTCAGGTGGGTTGCTAAATGGCTCACCGGCAGAACACACTCAGTTAAAGTTGGGGACTTTACCTCAACCAGCAGATCTGTTCACCAGTGGGGTTCCACAGAGGTCAGTGTTGGATCCCCTATTGTTTGGAATATACTTCTCAGAAGTCAGGCCCAAAACAGAGGTGCTGTGGCTAAGTTTGCTGACAACAGCAAATTAGGTGCAATCACTGAATCCCCAAACTATGCCAATATACTTCAAGAGAGAGACTTACACAAACCAATGATTGGTGACAAGCTGTGCACTCAAATTCAATGCTAAAAAATGCATCACCTCCTTCTGTAAAAACAATATCCCTGCTGACTATCATGTAAATAATAATACCCTAAGTAACAATTCAGTGGTGACAGACATGGGAATGCAAGTTGACTGTAGCCTAAACTTTGACCACCACTTCTCTACTGTGGTAAGAAAGGCATTCTATGTCACACACCTCATTAGCAAAGGCATTGCCCCAAGAGCAAAAGATGCCATAGCTCCCCTGTATTTAACCCTCATCACGCCAATAATCTAGTACAATGCTCCCTTTCTTATGTACCTTACCAGCCACTTCAACTTGAGAGACCTCAGAGATTTCTAACCAAGAAAATTCAGACCTGGGGCTTAATTTTTTTAAGTTTTTAATTTGGTCATTCAATTCCAATAATGATATTGGTTTATCTAGCATCTTATTTTGTTGTGTTGATAACCTATTTGCAATGTTACTTTGGAGAAATTTATCAACTGTAATATCCTCTAAAGAAAGATTTTCATCATTAACTGATTTAGGTTTTAAACGCTTCTAATATACCTTTTAAATCGGTTACTTTTTGTGGAATTATTAACTAAATACTTAATTTCATTGATATGATTTAAATTATTAATTTGTTTAGTCCTAATAGCCAACGTATGTAAATGTTTAGTCTACAGGATTTTCTTTACATCAGGGAAAAAAAAAAAAAACTTCCATGTCTACCAAAGCAAGCCACTGCTAACCTGCCAAATCTATTATGAATGGGGGTCAAATATAATACAATACTGCACTAAAACCTCTCACAGCAGGATAGGAGTCTTGTTTGTGTTTTTGTGTTTATGAAACTTTTAACAAAAGTTTGATCATTACCTCCCAAATGAGTAAACAGCAATGCAGCCTTTCAAAAGACAGCTTTCAATGGCTGAAGTTTACATGCAATTACTTCAACAGTCTGATGTGTTACATTATATTTCGGTTTTCATTTTGGGAGTTGTGAACTTCTGCTCAGTTGGTACACTAATGGTCTAGTATGCTTCTTTGAGCTGTCATATCAGAAGTAAAAATAATCATCTAACACTTTCCAAGACAAAAAAAGAAAAAAAAAATTTACAGCATGCCATGAACAGCATTAGGTTTGAGCAACTAATTCAGCGGAGTCAAACTCAGTGTAATGTTGCAGTGAAATCCCCAAGAGTAGAAAGTCTTTTTTTTTTAGCTGCTAATCCTTTTCTTATGCCCTGGAAGCCTCATATGATTTCTCAAACTGGAACGGAGATATACCTTTTGACAAACAGGCACTATTACCTGTATGTTTAAAAGTATTCACTGCTGAAGTCTGACATTTTGCATGATATCCAATTTACACTGGGACTTCTGCTTTGAATATTTAATCAGTGTGAAGAAAACAGTAATGACCCAGAATACCTCACTGCTGAGCTGTCAGTAGAACAACATAGGATTTTACTATTTTACTTCTGAACTATCAGAGTACTGCGGTGGTGGTGCTGCGGTAGCGTTGTCGCCTCACAGTAAGACGTTGTCCTGTTCGATTCTCAGCTAAAGCGTCTTCGGTGTGGGGACATGCGTGAATGGGCATACCTTCATTGAAGGTTGTGCGTCAGAGCTGGCAACTCGGTACGTAAAAATCTACTGCCAATCATTAGCGGACTGGAGTTCCGCTGTGGCGACCCCTAACCGGGAAAAGCCAAAAGATACAACAACTTCTGAACTATCAGAAGTAATCAGCAGCTGTAATATGCTGTGGCTACAATGCCATGCCTTCTACAGGTTAAAGTTATGAGGTCAAATTTAGAGGTGTACTTCACTGGAAGTCTTGAAGTTAAAACTGTAGTCGTATGTGCGTTTCCAGCTGAACATCCTGTTGTTCTTACCTTTACATTTCAAACTAAAATCTCAAAAGGGGGTAAATGTAAACATTTTACTGCCACAGCCTGGCATTTTCATTATATTCCCTGGCTGTGATGAAGGCTTGATTGGAAAATGTCACAAATGGTTCCTTGTAAACAGTCTACTTTGTTCTGAGGAAGAAAGACCATCATATGGTGGATGAATCTAACACACAAACTAGAAACAGAATCTTGTGAGACGGAGTAAGACATTTATTTATTTATTTTTTTAAGTTCTACTGAAACTCCAGCCTGAGAAATAGATTCTTGATAGCTTTAAAAAGACTTTGCAAATATAAGGAAGTCGTCTAAATGTGAATACCCTTTCAATGGGCTATTACATGTGACAGACATTTGGTAAACACTCTTGGAGCTGATGACAACCTAAAGGGTAAAACAAAAAAAAACAAAACTATGAACCAGACACATAAAAACTTAAAACATTGGAAATCTCTCTGCATGAGAAAGTGATGACAGGCATCTAAATCGGGAGTTACTATAAAACTGTGAGGAGGAATAAACAGACTACTGACAGAGCAATTTGAATTTTAGAATTTTGATATGAAGGTTTAGAAATGAAAGGCTCAGGACAGGTCTCAAAGTTCCTTCATCCTTTAGCATCAGAAAATCCTCGAGTAAAACACTTTTTACACTTGATCAGGAGGAACACACACTGACTACCCTGAGACAGCATTTGATCTAAGATAGTAGAAAACAGGGTGGTTTGATAGGATGAATGTCAGGAAATCCCTTGGAAAGGATGGAGTCCCACTGCCAGATGTAACCTTTTTGAATGATTCTCAGGACTCAGGCACCTGAAGTAATCTGGTACCAGACAGGAAAGTGAAGACTTAGATTTTGGGAAAGCTTTACTGGGTTGCCAGGATAGGAGGAAAAAGATTGATGGAAAAAACAGTCACTCTCTTTTCAGACTATCCTTTGCCTTGGGAAAGCCATCATTTCTCTTCTGAACCTCCTTGACACTGCTGTCTGAATAAATTTTGTTTGCCTGCCTTCTGCTGGGATTGTTTACACATTTTCTAATAAAAGGATCCTATGCTGCAAGGAAAGTTTCTATTATATTTGGGAACAGGGGATTGAAATATCTGACAGGACACTTATTTTAGCCCTCTGCTTTTTCTAAACCTTTTAAGGATCTTGACAGAGGAAGACTGAAATAATTCATCCAGAGTTGCATTCAGAAGTTCAGCTTTCACATCTTCTGGTAAGATCTGTGTACACAGCCAGGCAAATAACCTCATCACTGATCTAGTGGCAGCTGCCCTGAAAACAGCATCAGCACTGTCACAGAACAGTTAAAAAATATTTAGTAACTTGAGATACAAATAAAGAAAGGAATTCAAAGAAGTCAAACAAAGGGAGAAAGTATTGTTGTGTAAGAATTTACCATAACCTTAGACGTCCTTCTCTTCTACATGCTGCTGTATTCATGACATCAGGGAGTTTGCCTCTGGTGAACTCTTGTATGTGTGGCCATTATAGAAAAGTTAAATGCTACGGCTAAGGTGCACGTGATGTCCTGCGCCTCTCTCTCGGACATCAGTCGTAAATGGATGTTGGGGATAAAGCGGACATCAACACGCACTTTCTTCAGAACTGAATGCCACTGGAATCGGCGACTAGGGACTTGGTACTCCAGGAGTCAGGCAAGTGTGAAGGGGAAGGCTTGGTGGGAAACTATACAGCAGCATATAGAAGAGAAGAACATCTAAGGTTATGGTAAGTTCTTACACAACAATACTATGTCCCTTCTATTCATATGCTGCTGTATTCATGACATCATGGAGAGTGCAAAGGTTCATGTCCTAAGAAATGGGAGGCGGACCAGAAGCACTTTCCACAAACCCATGAAGGATGGCTTTGGCAAATCATGTCCTGGCTCTAGAGACTAGGTCCAGTTTGCAGTGTTTAGTGAATGTGTGAAAGGAGGATCATGTAGCTACTTTGAGGATAGCAGCTGTATCCAATCCTTTAAGGAATGATCCAGAGGAGGACATTGCCCTGGTGAAGTGTTCCCTTACTGAGGCTGGGAGTGACCTACCATAGTTAGTGTAGCAAAAGGAAATGGTTTGAGATATCCAAGAGGATATGGTTTGCTTGGAAACAAGTTAACTCAGAGCTCTTGGGTGGCAAGAGATGAATAGCCTGTCAGATTTGCAGAGGGATTTGGTTTTGGCCAAGTAATACCTGAGCCATCTGTGAACGTCTAGGGAATGAAGTATCCTCTCTGCCTTGTTATGCAGAGAGGGGAAAAAGGTTGGCAGGCTGACAGTCTGATACAAGGACAGCTCATTGACCACATTAGGCATGAAGGTAGGGGTTAGAAGACAAACATAACTTGTCCTTGTGGAAGACAGTGAAGGGGGGGGGGGTCTGCCATAAGAGCCTGGAGTTCTGAGACTCTTCTGGCTGAGATGATGGACACCAAGAGTATAGTCTTTCAAGTGCAGTGTTGGAGGGTGCGGTCTTTGGCTGGTTCAAAGGGAAGTAGTGTCAATTTTTCTAGGACAAGGTTTAGATCCCAAGGAGGAGGGGCTTCCTTGGGGGCCTGAGATGTAGTGCTCCTCCCAGAAAGAGTATGACGTCTAACCTGGATGCTAGAGGTGGTACCAAGGGCAGGCATGCTGAGATGGCAGATAAGTGAATTTTAATGGAAGAATAGGATAGTCCAGACTTCATAAGGTCACATAGGTAAAACAAGAACACTGGGGCCTCTGCTGTCAATGGTTGTAAGTTGTTTCTCTGACACCATAAGGAAAATATCTTCCATTTTGACAAGTCCACAAATGTGGGCAGTACAGAGGCATCAAACTCCTACCACACTGCATGAAAGTTCTGGAGAGGGTGATTGATAAACGGATATGCAGAATAGTAGAATGTAAGATGGAAGATGAACAGTTCGGATTCAGATCAGGATGCAGCACAATTGACCCAATGTTTGCATTGAGACAGAAACTTGAGAAGAAACTAGAGAAGAGAGTGTCAAACTGGGCTTTCCTAGACTTGGAGAAAGCATATGACAAGGTCCCAAGAAAGCTGATCTGGGCAGTACTGCGGTCGTTTGAAGTCCCAGAAACATTGGTAGAATTAGTACAGGCTATGTACAAGGACCCAGTAACTCAAGTACGAACAGTGTTTGGCCTCACTGAGGGGTTCCCAGTGGGAGTGGGTGTACACCAGGGTTTAGCTCTGAGCCCACTGCTGTTCATACTGGTAATGGACTACATCAGCAAACAGGTTGGAGGGGACAGATCAACAAAGCTGCTGTATGCAGACGATGTGGCAGTACAGGCAGACTCTGAGCTAGAACTTCAGCAAAGGATAGGAGAATGGAATGCAAATCTGAGGGCACATGGGATGAAACTAAGCACAGATAAGACAGTGATAATGGCAGCAGATTGGGGAAATCAGAAGAAGCTGAGAATAGAGACAGATGGGAAGATAGTGGAACAGGTAAACAGCTTCAAGTATCTGGGAGGGGTGGTTGAGGAGAAGGGTAGTCTGAATGAAGAGGTCAAAGCTAGAATCAAAGGGACTGCAGCCAACTGGCATAGAGTATCAAGTGTAGTCTATGACAGAAGAATGCCAAAGAAGCTGAAAAGTAAGGTGTACAAGACAGTGGTGTCACCAGTACTACTGTATGGTACAGAAACCTGGGCAGTAAAGGCAGAACAGTTGAAGAAGCTAAAGGTGATGGAAATGATGTGCCTGAGAAAGGTGGTAGGATGCACACTGCGGGACAGGCGAAGAAATGAGGACATAAGAGCAGAAGCCAAAGTAGCTCCAATTGCAGAAAAGATCAAAGAAAACAGATTACGATGGCATGGGCACATGTGTAGAAAAGCAGAAGACAATCTGGTGAGGGAGATTTGGGACAGACAGGAAGAAGGTAAGAGGAAGCGAGGGCGTCCAGCAAAGATGTGGGTGGATTGTGTGAAAGAAGATCTGCGACAGTCAGGCATGAGTGTTGAAGAAGGCAGGAGAGTGGCACTGAATCGAGAGAGTTGGCGACAGTTAATACGATACCCCGACCCCATGTAAATGGGAAAAAGGGGATGATGATGATGATGATCTGACAGGTAAGATTTTCTGGCAGTTGGTTTTACGGCCTCCTGCAGAACCTGGATCACCTTCTCTGTGTATTGGTGTCTGAAGGGAATCAATGCCCTATCACCCACAATGTGATCTGAAGGGAATCAATGCCCTATCACCCACAATGTGAGATTCAGCGTGGACAGTTGGGGGTGTAGTGTTCCCTTGTCCTGTGTGAGCAGGTCCATTCGCTGGGGTAATCTGATGATTGCCCTTGGCTAGGAGAAATAGAAGGGGGCACCAATGCAACTTTGGCCAATAGGGAGTCACCAGCAAGATTTCAGGATGTTCCTTCTGAATTTTCTTTGTATGAGAGGGAAGACGGGATGCACAGGCGCACAACCCCTTCCAGGAGACTGAGTGTGTGTCCACCTTCCAAGTTTCTGGGTGAGTTGCCCTGAAGTTGAAGGCCGTGAGCTGTCTGTTCATGGGGGAGGCAAAGAGATCCACATCCAAAATACCCAACCGATGGACCTGGTCCAGAAACAAGTCCCTGTTCAGCATCCTTTCGTGAGACATGGTCATGGTCCTATTTAATGAATCTGCCATCACAGTGTCTGCAGAAGGGATATATACTGCTTGGAGTAAGATCTGTTTCTCCAGGGCAATTTCCCAAGCCTGCAGTGCTAGTCTTCACAGAAGGCAGGACTTTGCCCCCCCCCCCCAATTTCTTGATATACCACAGCACAGTGGCACTGTCTGTGTACCACCTCTGGATGCCCGGTAGAAGCTGACCCTTGAAAATTTCCAACGCCAATATCAAGGCTCTCATTTCCTTGATATTTATGTGCTCTTTCTGTTGAGTGGGTGTCCATGTGTTCCTCACTCTCCATTTTCTTAAAGTCGCATCCCAGCCTGTATCCGACACATCTGTATAGAGATCCTGGTTGGGGGGTATGGGATGTAGGGGCATGCCCAGATTTGACTGAATCTGGTAGATCCAGCATTTCAGTTCCCTGGTCAGGCATGGCAGCATGGGAATCATGAACTCTAGTTTTGTTTCCAAATTGTTCTCAGATACCACTGGAAAGTACAGTTGTGTACACTTACCATAAATGTAGATGTTCGAGTGTATTCACTGTTGCAGTCATTACATTTGGATAATCTGCTGGCAGGTTGCCCTCAGTCGGCCTGATTAACAAAGTCTTGGGTCCTGTGTCGGTTGCTGTCCCTTCTTCCATGACATCAGGTCGTCAGGGGTATAAAACATGCAGCCGATGCCATTACATCAGTTTTTCTTGCCCCAGATGTCAGGTGCCCCATAAATGGGGAGTAAATGAAATTAAAAACACAAAAATATAACTCCAACCAAAAGCAAATACACCAAAAAGGCTTTTAAGCATAGTAAAAGAAAGTAGAGGTATAGTAAGAGAAAAACAGGGGGCTGGAGGGAGGGTAACCAGGACTGTAACAGTGAATACACTCGAACATCTACATTTATGGTAAGTGTACAACAACTGTACTATGTTATTCGTGTTTCACTGTTGCAGTCATTACATTTAGGTAGATTTCCAAAGCTATGGTTGGGAGGATGGATTTATATAGCATTAGAACCAGCTATAAGGCCCTGCAAGACTGCAGTGGCAAAGACAGCTCTGGATTTAGAGAAAATTGGTAAATGATAATGCTTGGTGAAAGCATGTACTGAACTCCAGGTAGCAACTTCTAGAATATCCCTGGTAGGAACACCTCTAAGAAAGGCTGCAGAAGTAGATACAGCCCTGGTAGAATGAGATCGGATCCCCTGGGGGATAGGTTTTCCATGGTGCTTATAGCAGAAATGAATGCAATGGCTTATCCATTTAGAAATGGTTTGTTTTGCAATAGCCTACCCTCTTCTGCCTCAGCAGCAAATGCCACTAGCAATTGTTCAGATTTTCTTTAAAATTTAGTTCTGTCCAAGTAGAATCTAAGTTGTCTGTGCACATCCAAGGAATGCAGAATTCATTCCCCTTTGTTTTGTGGATTGGGAAAGAAGGTTGGCAAATGAATGGTCTGGTTAAGAGCCACACTGGAAACCACCTTGGGCATAAATGATGGATTGGTCCTCAGAGATGCCCTGTCCGCATGAATGATGATGAAAGACTCCGCTGCCATAAGGGCCTGTAATTTAGATATCCTTCAAGCTGAAGTGATTGCTAAGGGGAAGGCTGTTTTCTAAGAAAGAAATTTTAAGTCTGCAGTAGCAGCTGGCTTGAAAGGAGGTAAAGTGAGCTTTTCCAAAACAAAGTTAAGGTCCCAGGCAGGGGTAGGAGCTCTCCTGGGTGGTCTCAAGTTCTTTGCCCCTCTGAGATACTGTTTGAGCAGGTGATGAGAGAAGAGGGGTGGTTCTGTGTTATAGTGAGCTGAAATAGCTGAAGCGTGGATTTTAATAGAGGAAAAAAGACAGGCCCTTGTGAAGCATCTCAGTTAAGTATTGCAAAATCTGAGGTAAATTGGGCGCTACTGTGCTCATCCCTAAAGATTGGTTCCAGGCACAGAATCTTTTCCATTTGTCCGCATAAGATTTTCTAGTACTAGGTCTTCTCGCCTCCAAGATGACATCCATCACAGGCTTGCTGAGGGATACTAAGGGTGAATTTAAATGATTAGCTAAGCTGCAAGGTTCAATGTTGGGAGCCGAGGGTGCAGAATTTGGTTCTCCTGCTGAGACAGTAAGGAAGGTGTCTGAGGCAGGTGCCATGGAAATATTTGTGACACACTGTGCAGGAGTGGGTACCAGTGTTGGCATGGCAAGTCTGGAGCAATCAAAATCATTTTCGGTTTGTCCTGTTTGACTTTTAGCAGAACTTTGGAGAGCAGAGGCAGAGGGGGAAAGGCGTAGACTGATAGGTTTTTCCAGCTGAAGGACAGAACATCCACTTTCCAGGCTTCTTTGTGAGGAGTCCTTGTGCAAAATTTGTCCAACTGGTAGTTCTGGGGGGAGGCAAACAGATCTATGTCTGGGCTCCCCCATTTGCTTGTCAACATGTTGAAAATCCGAGGTTCCAGTTTCCACTCGTGTGGGTCCATGAGATTTCTGCTTAGTCCGTCTGCCAGTGTATTCAGTTTTCATGGCAGGAATTGAGTTTGTAGTTGCACTTGGTAGCTCAAGGCAGTGTTCCACAATTCCACGGCTAGTCTGCAGAGGGGGTAGGAATGTGTACCCCCATGCTTGTTTATGTACCACATAACCGTGGTGTTGTCTGTCTTTACCATTACTTGTCCTGGATGAATGCAGTCCTTGAAGGCTGTCAGAGCATTCTGTACAGCTAACATTTCTTTTTGATTGACATGTAGGTGCATTTGATTTGGGTTCCATTTGCCCTGAATGCACTTCCCTGCCAGGTGAGCCCCACATTCATAGTTAGATGAATCTGTAGTTAGGGTTTGGGCAGCAGGGGATAGTGTGAATGGCAGTCCCTTGTTTTGGTGGCAGGCCAGGTGTAGGCAAGGTGTGATAGGAGTCATTGTTTCCAGGCTGTGACATTTGTTGACTCCATAGACTTTTCCTCATATGTAGCCTTGCATATGGAATTAGAAGCATGCAGGAGGCCATGAACCCCAAGGCTTGCAGTATTTGTCTTGTAGATAGCAGGGATTTTGTGCCCACTTGTTTGAAGTAAGTTACCAAATTAATTTAATTTTCTGGCGTGGGGAAAGCCATCTGGGCAGCTGTATTCAAGCCTGCACCCAGGAATGTAATCTAATGAGAAGGTACCAGTTGTGATTTTGTTTTGTTTATGATGTACGCTAGACAAGTTAGAACCTTTTTTTTTTGTTTTTTTTTTTACAAACGCCAGATGATTTATAAGTATGGCCTGGTTTTCTGCCTGAATTAGACAATCGTCCAGGTATGGGTATATCTGAATATTTCTTTGCCTGCAAAATGCAATTACTGGAGCCAGGCACTTTGTGAACACCCTGGGCGCAGTATACAAGCCAAAGGGCAGTACAGAGAACTGATAATGCAAGTAGCCTGCTTTGAAGCGTAGGTATCTTCTGCAAGATTCCCTGACTGGGATATGCAAGTAAGCTTCTTTTAAATCGAGAGTTGCCAACCAGGCATCTTTGCCTAGCATAGGAAGTAACTGGTGAAGAGTCAGCATCTTGAATTTTGGAATGTCCAGAAAGGTGTTTAGAGTAGACCGGTCCAGAATTGGATGCCATGATTTGGGTACCAGGAAAAGCCTGGATTAGAAAAAGAAGTTATGTACTCACCTTAACGTTCCATCTGAGTAGGTAACTTCATTTGTCTGCAACCTGTGGGTATCGGATCCAATTTGGATCTGAGCCGGCAGCTTTCCAAGTTTACAGATCCGAGCTCCAAGCTCCTCCCTTTATCCATAATACCCTGCTACCTCCTTGTAACCCTCAGATTGAGTTTGCCAGAGAAGGCAATAGAAAGTTTCTATAACCTAGTAACCCTTATCACTTTGCAATGGTGATGACTGAACAAGGTATACACAGGCTCGTAACAAGCAAACCATAGGTCCAGGGGAAGGATGGAGGGTCGGATGCAGACAAATGAAGTTACCTACTCGGATGGAACGTTATGGTGGTACATAACTTCTTTATCTGAAGTAGTTAACTTCATTTGGTCTACAACCTGTGGGACAGAGTCCCCAGCTACCAGTAACTTGGGAGGCCCTTATGGAAGGATATTCTGGAGCACTGCAGAGCCAAAAGAAGCGCGTCCTCTGGATATGAGATCCAATTTATAGTGAAGGTTATGTGAAGAAGCCCAAGCTGCTGTTGCACAAATGTCATCTAACGAGACCCTTGACCAAAATGCCGCAGAGGTAGCCATAGATCGTGTAGAGTGGGCTCGCACGTGTAGGGGCTCAGGACGACCACAACTTTTGTAGGCGAGGAGAACACGTTGGGAGATCCACCTCGCTAATGTAACTTTAGTGACTGCTTCCCAAAATGTGATTTTGCAAAGGACACAAAAAATTGATCAGATTTTCTGATATCTGCTGTTCTGTTCAGGTAGAAACGTAGTTGTCTGTAAATATCTAAACAATGGAGTCTGTACTCTCCTTTACTCTGAAAATTTGGAAAGAAGACCGGTAGATTGATAGACTGATTGATATTGGTCTCTAAGGATACTTTGGGCAGAAAGGAGGGATTGGTCCTGAGGGAGACCCTGTCCTTATGAAAAATGATGTATGGAGGTTTACAGCACAGAGTGTGAAGCTCCAAAATTCTCCTGGCGGAAGTAATGGCAATCAAGAAGATTGTCTTCCAAGATACATACTTTAATTCCACTGTGGCTGCGGTTCAAATGGGGGCCCAGTTAAAGCTTGAAGAACTATGATAAGATCCCATGGAGGTACTGTATATCTCTGATCAGGGGTCGTAACAAGAAGGCTCCTTTCATGAATGATTTACAGATCTTGGATGAAGCCAGGGGTCCTGAATTGTTACCTATGCGATAGTGGGAGATAGCTGCCAGATGGACTTCAATAGTGGACGCACTAGCTCCCTGCAGAAAAATATGCGAAAGAAAGTCAAGGACTGCTGGGACAGGGGCCGTGAAAGGATCCAGATTCATCATCTCTGCCCAGAGGGAAAAACGTTTCCATTTACTCTTGTAGATCTTTCTGGTGGATGGTTTGTGCATGGCCAATAGGATGGCCTTAACAGAGGAGGATAATCCGGGAGTCCTAGCCATTAGGGGAACTGGATCAACCAAGCTGAGAGCTTGAGATGACCCAGGTCGGGGGGTCTTGAGCCCCAGTGGATGGAAAATCAGATCCGGACTGAGATCTAGGATCCAGGGAGGATGTACTAGATGAGACCGTAGGTAAGGGAACCAGGTCTGGCGAGGCCAGAATGGGGCTATGAGGATAACTCTGCTCCCCAACCGACGAGCTTTCTGTAAGAACTTTGTTATCGAGGGAAGAGGGGGATAAGCATACAGAAGACCGGATGGCCAAGCATGAACTAGAGCGTCTCTGGGGGCTTCCTCTGGTGGGGGAATCAGAGCGAAGAACTCGCTGCACTTTGTGTTTGAAGGCGAAGCAAAGAGATCGCAGCAAGGTTGCCCCCAGGAGAGAAATATCTAGTTCGCGACTGTTGAGTTCAGAGACCACTCGTAAGGTGAGAGAATTGTTAGACTCAACCCGTCTGCCAAGATGTTTGACCGACCCAGAATGTGCGTTGCTATGAGAAAGCGGTTGGTGGAGATCACCCATTCCCACACTCTCACGGCCTCCCTGCAGAGAGGATAGGATCTGGTTCCCCCCTGTTTGTTTATGTACCAGACTACAGACATGTTGTCCGACTGAATTGCAATCGTACCCGGAGGAAGAAGGTGATGGAGAGCCTGCAACGCTAAAAGCACCGCCCTCATCTCCAGTACATTTGATATGCAGTGAGGTCTCTGTGGGAGTCCACGTGCCATGGACGAATCTGCCCCTGTAATGCCCCCCCCACCCGAGGAGAGATGCGTCCGTGGTCACCGTGACTTGTGTGGGAGGTAGGATGAAAGGACGTCCTTCCCAAAGGTCTTTCGAATGAAGCTACCAGAGAAGCGACTCCTTGCACACCCTGCTGAGAGGAATAGGGGTAGATAGGGGTTGAAAAAGAATAGACCATTGCACTTGAAGAGTCCATTGAAGGATTCTCACTTTCAGATGGACGAACGGGGATAGAGTGATCGCAGCCTCCATGGATCCCAGGGCCCTCAGGACCAATACGGCAGGTGGCGCAGGACTGTAAGAGGTCCAAGATTTGGAGGCAAAGATTGTGTAGCCTGTCAGCTGTCAAGAAAATTCTGGATTGTGTCGTGTCTATCCTGGCCCCTATGAAATCCAAACTTTGAGTGGGTTGCAGTGATGATTTCCTGAGGCTGATTGAGATCCCTAGTTGGTGAGCTAGTTGTAACAGGTAATCTCTGTTTGAGCAAAGTTGATGCCTGGTGGGGGCGGTAAGGAGCCAGTCATCCAGGTACGGAAATACCTGTATGCCCTGAAGTCTCAGGTGGGCCACTACTACTGCCATAACCTTGGTAAACACGCTGGGGGCTGTGGTGAGACCAAAGGATAGGACCCTGAACTGGTAATGACTGGTTCCTAGCCGAAAGCGAAGAAACCTCCTGGATTGTCTGTCCATAAGAATGTGGAAGTACGCATCTTGGAGGTATATCGAGCACATCCACTCGTTCTTCTGTAACAGTGGGAGAATGGATTGAATAGTGACCATCCGGAATTTCTCTTTGGGTACTGACAGGTTCAGTGTTGATAGGTCGAGTATGGGTCTTAGGTCCCCCGTCTTTTTTGGCACCAAAAAGAACCTGGAGTAAAACCCTAATCCGGACTGCTCTGAGGGGACGGGCTGGATTGCTCTTTTTCTTAGCAGCCCTTGAATTTTTATAGCTGCTGTATCCCTCTGACCGGGTGGGACATCGGGGATTCCTCTTGATTGAGGAGGGTAGGTTAAGAAGGGGATTGAATATCCTCTGGATACAATTCGGAGCACCCAGCGATCTGCAGTGATGGACTCCCATTTGGCTAGGTGTTCCGAAAAGCACCCCCCGACTGCCTCCAGAGAAGAGCAGTCGAGCAACCCCTCAGGGCTGCTGCGTGGGTCGGTCCGAGAAAGGTTCTCTCGACCCAAAGTTCTTTGGGCCCCCTCTGGGCCGGCGTCCACCTTGTCCTCCTCTGCCTCTGAAGGACGAGGTCTCCGGAGCAAAACGGGGTTGTTGAGTCTTCCGGAACCACATCTTCTGTCCCTTTTGGTTCCTGGAATAGGACCTTTGGGGAGCCGAGAAGCAGATCCCGATGGCAGACAACGTCTTCCCGTCTTTCTCGCTCTGGAGAAGCGTGTCGCGGACGGTCTTGCCAAATAGCGTTGAACCGTCATAAGGGGCGTTTGTGAAGGACGCCTTAAAGGATTCCGCAAAGACGGAGCCAAGCCTGTCTTCGTAAGAAGACGCCCGTTCCGCTAGCCCTAGCCGCTCCCTCCGTGGCATGGGAGAGGAGCCACATGGATGTGTTTGTGATCGACTTGAGAGTGGCCATTCGGGACGAGAACGTACGCTTGTCCTCGGCCTACATGGACCCTGGGGGTGATCCAGCGTACTCCTTAATCAGGTCCCGCTGGAGTCGAATAACATGTGCCATGTAATTCAGAGACCTTACTGAGAAGGTCGCTGAAGAAATCATTCGCTTTCCCAAACGGTCCATCATCCGAGAATCCTTATCTGGAGGATGCACCGAGGAGCTCTCCTGTGCTTGTTCCATCTTGGTGGCCGCCGCCACCAACATAGCATCCACAGGGGAACCCTTACTCCAACATGCCTTGTCCGAGGGGGGGCTGAGTATTTTGTCGGGACATTTGGGGATCGTCTCCACAGTGTCCGGCTCCTTCCACGCCCTGGTAGTAATAAGATCTACCAGGGGGTCGGCGGGACACACCAAAGAGGTAGATGGGCCTGCGTCAAACACCTCCAGAAACACGGACCCGTCCGAGGAAGGCTTTTGGGCGGACCACCCTCCCCTGATGCGTAACATTTCCATGAGGTCTCCAAAGGAGACGTCTTCGGGGGGGTGATCTTGGGGAACCTTCCCCTTCCTCCAGGTCCGTGTCCTCTGTGAGGGACTCAGGTGAGTCCAAGTGCCTCCGCTTGCACTTCTGCTTGTGAGGCACCTCCTCGGGGGGGGCTATCCGAAGAGGCCTCACCAACGATGTCCTGTTCCTCAAAGGGTACCATCTGGGACATAAGAGCAGGCTGTCCCTGGGGTCGGATGATGGAGGATAGGCTCAACTGCGTGGGAGCGACGGGCTGGTCCGGAGCAAGAACCGGGGCTCTTGAGTCCCTCGAGAGGACCCTCTCCACTACATCGAATGCCAACGGTGAACTGCTCTCCCTTGGAACCGCGAGCAGTTCCCTCGGCTCCGACGTACGGATCGGTGCCGAAGGTGACCCGATCGGATTCAAAAGGGTAGTATGACCCGACCTGGACAGAGCCGAAGTTCCACTAGCCCCTCCGGATCAGACGCCCGCCCCACGGCTCCGAGAGCTCGAATCCGACAAGAATCCTGGATCCGATAGACCCGAGGGCATGGTCGGCACCGAAGACGTAATCGCTGTCGGCACCGGCCCCACCCCGGCTCCGAAGCTAACCGATCCGACAGCTCAGAGACCCGAAAGCGGGTCGGAGAAGGAGCAATAGGGGCAAAAAAGGGTGTCGAGCTCCCCCTCAGAGGGAAGGGAAGCATGAGTACTCCCAACTGCATTTGAGCCTGCAAAAATCGACGCATCATCCGATCCATATCTGCGTCCGACAAACTCCTAGTAGACCTACTAGAGGCCACCAAAGGTGGCTGGGAAGTTCGCGCCTTGATGACCTAGAAGGTGACTGAGTCTCCTCCTCCGGCTCCAGGAAAAAACGAGGGGAGCGGAGCCGAGAGGGGGTAGACTCGGAGACGTTCAAGGGAGAAGCAGCAACTTTAGGTGGCGGAGCCGAGGGAGTCGACTCTGACTGCCTTTTATGGCTATGGTGTTTCTCTCTCTCTCTCTCTCTCCGTCTCTCTTATCCTTTTTTCTGCCCTCCCTTTCCTCCTGGGCCAAAGAGGGAGGGTGAGTCCCGGCCAGGGGATCGGGAGTGGCAGGTGGGACAGCCGTGGTAACAGGATTAAAGGCTGCACAAACAGTGCAGCCTGTGGAAAGGTGTTCCACACCCAGGCATAACACACACCGAATGTGGCCATCTGCTGGGGACAGCTTATGACCACACTCGGTGCATTTAGAAAAAATGGCCTTAGGGCCTTCGGCCATTGTAAAGGAAAAAGGAAGCAGCACACACCTTCGCACTCTCTAGTGGGGGAGGGGAACTAGCTGACTAAACAGTTAAATAAACTACAGCTAAAGAAACAGGAACCACTATGATAAACTACCTGAGGTTCACACACACACAAAGGGAAATATTATTAAATTACTTACAAACCAACTCGGAGCTCATGCTGAGAAGCTATCTTAAGCCGCGGCAAACGAGATCTGAGGGTTACAAGGAGGTAACAGGGTATTATGGGTAAGGGGGAGGAGCTTGGAGCTCGGATCTGTAAGCTTGGAAAGCTGCCGGCTCAGATCCGAATCGGATCAGATACCCATAGGTTGTAGACCAAATGAAGTTAGCTACTTCAGATACCTTGTTCCTTTTCCTCTTCTGGTACTGGTTGAAACCCATGTTTAAGAGGGAAAGTACTTGTTTCTGAGCCTCTGCCCACTGATTTGGGGGCAGGTCTGGCCACCCGTTTGGCGTTGGCAAAGTGTGGAAATGAAATCTGTATCCCTGGGAAACTATATTTAAAACCCATTTGTCCTGGGTTACGAGTTCCCAGTTTTTTGCATGAAGAGCAATCTATCCTCCCAAAGGGGCGGCTAAAAGGTAAGTGCTTGGTAATTTTAAAGGAAAGTCATTTGAGACTGTTTGCCATTGGGGGGTGTCTTGTTATTTCCAGATTTGGAAGTGGAGGCCCCCCCCCCCCCATTGCTTAGTTCTGAGAGTCCCTTGGGACTGAAACCTGGTGCTTTTGGTGTGTCTGGGTTTGGCTTGAGTGGATCTGGAAGGAGCTGGAAAGGACCAATTTCTTAGTAGGCCAGTGCCTACTAAATCTTGGAGGTTGCACTTGTAAGAAATCTTTTACAGTTTGCATAGATTTAGCTTTATCTTCCATCTTTCTTAGAACTTCTTCAGCCTTATTGCCAAACAGGCGGTCCTGATTTAAAGGAACATCCAACAATTTTGCTTTAACATGATCAGGCAGAGATTGCTCGTTAAGCTAAGCATGCCTTCTAAGCCCAGACCCAGTAACAGCAGCCCTGCAAGAGGCCTCTAAAGAATCAAAACCACATTGCAAAGTATGTTTTCCAACTTGTTAAGCAGAATGCAATAAATCATGTAAATCTTTATTTTCCACACAGTCAGAAATCAACATCATTTTCTGTTTAAGCAGTCCCATAATATGCTGTGGATATTTTAGCACATGAAATTGGCAGTTTAAAGCCCTGACTGCCAAGATTGCAGAAGTATAAACCTTTTTACCCCATCTATCCAGTGCTCTGTAGTCTCTATCAAAAGGGGTAGGATTTTTAGCAGTAGAAGCCTTCATGCCCTTGGGTCTTTGAGAAATGGTTTCTGGATCCGCAACAGGATTTTTGAAAAGGAGCTTGTGGGATTCAGGAAAGTACAGTTTTGTACCTACCATAAATGTAGATGTCAGATAGGTATGCATCTGCAGTCATAACATATGGGTTTGTCCTGCCTCAGGCAGCCCTTCGGTCGGCTGGATTCCAAAGTCTGGGTCTGGCCTCGGCTGATGTCGCACTTTCCCCGACGTCAGAGCTTCTGGGGTATAAAGGCATCAGCCAACGCCATTTTCCTCAGTGTTTCTTGCCCCGGATGCCAGGTGCCCTCTAGGAAGGCTAAATTTGGATAAATGTTGAAAATTCCAAACAGTAGCAAACAATATATATATATATATATATATATATATATATATATATATATATATATATATATACACATACATACAAACAAATACACCATAATAGATTCCCCCAGCTAGCTGAAGAAGGGGTAAGCACCCTAGGAGTACCACAGAGGGGAAGGAGGGTGGGTAATCCTGACTGCAGATGCATACCTATCGGACATCTACATTTATGGTAGGTACAAAACTGTACTATGTCCTTCAAGGATGCATCTGCAGTCATAACATATGGGTGGAATACCATAGCCAAACTGGGGGAGGAGGTACTAAGATAAGGATGGTGTAGTTAAGATCCCCTGTAAAACTGCAGTTGCAAAACCTGCTCGGGATCTGGAGTATAAAGGTAGATTGTAATGCTTGGCAAATGTATGCATGGAGCTCCAAGTAGCAGCTTCTAAAATGTCCTTGGTAGCCACCCCTCGTAGGAAAGCTGTAGTGGTGGCTGTGGCTCTTGTGGAGTGAGGCCTGATATTTTCAGGAGCTGTCTTTCCATGAAAAGAGTAGCAAAAACGAATGCAATTTCCTATCCATTTTGAAATTGTCTGTTTGGAAATTGCTTTTCCTTGTACTCCAGTTGCATACGCTACAAAAGGTTGGTCAGATTTTCTGCTGGTTTTAGTTCTGTCCAGATAGTAGCGTAGTTGTCTGTGTACATCCAAGGTGTGCAATCGTCCCCCCCCCCCCGTTCTGTGGGTTAGGGAAGAACGTAGGCAAATGAATAGCTTGGTTCAATGATACCCTGGATACCACCTTTGGAATGAAAGTTGGATTGGTTCTCAGAGACACTCTATCCTGGTGAAAAATAAGGAAAGGCTGCACTGCCATTAGTGCCTGCAACTCGGATACTCTTCTTGCTGAAGTGATTGCCAGAAGGAAAGCAGTTTTCCAAGATAAGAACTGTAAGTCTGCTGATGCTGCTGGTTCAAAAGGGGGTAATGTTAATTTTTCCAGCACAAAATTGAGATCCCATGTAGGCAGAGGGGGTCTCCTTGGAGGTTTTACATTTTTGATCCCTCTTAAAAATTGTCTGAGGAGAGGGTGAGAGAAGATAGGTGGATCCATGTTGTACTCTGCTGAAATTGCTGAAGCATGAATCTTAATGGAAGAATAGGACAGGTCACTGTGGAACAGTTCTGCTAAATATTCTAGGATGTGTGCTAGGTTTGCCAGTGTGATATTTGTACCCTTTGATGAGCTCCAAATGAGGAATCTCTTCCATTTAGCTGAGTATGTCTTCCTTGTGGAGGGTCTGAGAGCCTCCAGGATAATGTCCTTGACCCTCTGAGATAAAACAGTTTTGTTTTGTTTTAAGCAATTTTCCAGGCAGTTAGCTGCAGTGTTTTCAAGTTTGGATGCAGGGTCTTGAAGTTGTTCTGCGTTAGAAGAAGAGGCCATAGGGGTAGAGGCCATGAGTTCGGCCGAGACATGCTTCTCAGTAGCGGGTACCAGTGCTGCCTTGGCCAGTCTGGAGCTATTAGTATCACCTTTGGCTGTTCCTCCCTGATCTTCAGTAGAACTTTGTACATCAATAGGAGAGGTGGAAAAGCATACACTGTTAGGGCATTCCAGCTGAAAGAGAGAGAGTCCACCCTCCAGGCTTGTGGGTGGTATACTCTTGAGCAGAATTTCTTCAGTTGTTGGTTGAGTGGGGAGGCAAACAGGTCTATCTCTGGCATTCCCCATTTGCTTGTTATGATTTTGAAGATGTCTGGATGCAGCATCCATTCGTGAGCATCCGTGGTAGTTCTGCTTAGGCTGTCTGCTAGTGAATTCTCTTTTCCTGGTACGAATTTGGCCTGCAGTTGGATGTTGAGATTCAGGCCTAGGTTCCACAGATCCATTGCCATCCGGCATAGAGGGTAGGAATGCGTGCCTCCCTGTTTGTTTATGTACCACATGACTGTGGTGTTGTCTGTCCTTATCAGCAGATGTCCTTGCTGGAGGAATGATTTGAATGTCTCGATTGCATGTTTCACTGCCAGCATCTCCTTTAGGTTTATGTGCAAGTTCAGCTGGTCCTGAGACCATAGGCCTTGGATACACTTGTCCTCCATGTGTGCTCCCCATCCTAGGTCTGAGGCGTCCGTGGTGATGGTCTGCCTTGGTTGTGGTTTGCTGAAAGGCAACCCTCTGTTGGACTGGCAAGCCTGAGCCCACCACAGGAATTCCTTTTTCAGGCATGGAATGATTGGTATCATGGTTTCTAGACTGTGCCTGTGTTGAGACCATACATTCCTTAGGTACCATTGTAATTTTCTCATATGTAGCCTGGCATGCGGGATCAAGATTATGCAGGATGCCATGTAACCCAGGGCCTGCAGGACTTTCCTTGCAGTGAGCTGAGTTTGTCTTGTCAAAGCCATGAAGTAGACTGAGTTGCTTTTGTTTTTCTTCTGTGAGAAAAGTCATCTGAGTCATTGTGTCCAGATCTGCACCCAAAAATGTTATCCTTTGGGATGGCACTAGTCTTGACTTCTGGATGTTGACTGTGTATCCCAAGGCCTGTAACAGGTGCATGACATAGGCCAAATCCTTCATTAGTTTTGTCTTGTTGTCCGCTTGTATTAGGCAGTTGTCCAGGTATGGATAGATTTGAATTCCCTGAAGCTTGCAATGTGCAATTACTGATGCCAGGCATTTCGTGAATACTCTGGGCGCAGTAGATAAGCCAAAGGGCAATGCTGAGAATTGATAATGCTCTGATCCTGCAAGAAATCTGAGGTGTCTTCTGCAATCTGGTCGTATAAGGACGTACAGGTATGCCTCCTTGAGATCTAGAGTCACCAGCCAAGACTCCTTGCCCAACATGGGAAGAAGTTGCTGTAGGGTAACAGCATCTTGAATTTTGGCACAATGAGATATGTGTTTAGTGCGGACAAGTCGAGAATAGGCCTCCATTGGTTTTCTTTTCTTGGTACAAGGAATAGTCTGGAATAAAATCCTTGGCCTTGTTCCATAGATGGTACCCTTTCTATAGCTTTCATCTGAAGTAAATTGTGGATTTGTCTTAAAGCCTCTGGCTTCTGGTTTGGCGGAAGGTTTGGCATTCCGCTCCTTCTTGGAAAAGTGTGGAAGTGAAACCTGTATCCTTTGTCTATGGTTTGTAATGTCCATTTGTCTTTTGTAATGCAATACCAGTTTTTCGAGAATAAAGACAGCTTTCCGCCCAAGGGTGCTTCCAGTTGTTCCCTGGTAGGCGGAATCAGAGTCAAGTCATTGTGTCTGTCCTGTGGAAGTGGTTGTAGTTGTAGCTGTGGCACTACTCCTCTGGTTGTCAGGCTGCCACTGACGACCCCTGTAGGCACCCTTTGACTGACCTCTGCCTCTTGGGTGTCTATTTCTGCCCCTCTGTGCTCTGGAGGTGTCTGGAAAGGACCAATTCTTTGAAGGCCAGTTTCTGCTGAACCTCGGCGGTTGAACCTGCAGAAAATCCTTTACTGTTTGCACAGATTTTGCTTTTTCTTCCACTTTCTTTAGAATCTCCTGTGCAGGGGAGCCAAATAAACTTTGTTTCTCCATTGGAGCATCTAGGAGTTTAGCCTTGACATGGTCTGGCAAGGATTGCTCTTTTAGCCAGGCATGTCTTCGAATTACTGCCCCAGTCATAGCTGATCTAAATGAAGCCTCCAGTGCATCATAGCCACATTTTAAGAAATGATTACTGACCTGCTGAGAGTTGTGTACCAAATTCTGAAGGGACTTTCGGTCTAAAGGTTCAGTAGAAGAAAGCTTTTTATTCAACTGATCTAACAAATATTCCTGGTACTGTATCATGTGGAATTGACAGTTTAATGCCCTGGCAGAAAGAGTAGCAGATGTATAAACCTTTTTTCCCCATCTCTCTAATGATCTTGACTCTCTTTCAGAGGGAAGGGGGTTTTTGGCAGTGGCAGCTGCAAAGTACAGTTTTGTACCTACCATAAATGTAGATGTCCGATAGGCATGCATCTGCAGTCCTAACATATGGGTTGTCCTGCCTCAGGCAGCCCTTCGGTCGGCCGGATTCCAAAGTCTGGGTCTGGCCTCGGCTGATGTCGCACTTCACCCGACGTCATAGCTGCTGTGTATTGGGTATAAAGGCATCAGCCGACGCCATTTTCCTCAGTGTTTCTTGCCCCAGATGCCAGGTGCCCTCTAGGAAGGCTAAATTTGGATAAATGCAAATAATTCCAAACAGTAGAGAGCAAACAATAAGAGAATATATATATAGATACATACATATATACAAACAAATACACCATAATAGATTCCCCCAGCTAGCTAAAAGAGGGGTAAATACCCTAGGAATACCACAGAGGGGAAGGAGGGTGGGTAATCCTGACTGCAGATGCATGCCTATCGGACATCTACATTTATGGTAGGTACAAAACTGTACTATGTCCTTCAAGGATGCATCTGCAGTCCTAACATATGGGTAGAATACCATAGCCAAACTGGGGGAGGAGGTACTAAGCTAAAGATGGTGTAGTTAAGATCCCTTGCAAAACAGCAGTTGCAAAACCTGCTCAGGATCTGGAGTATAAGGGAAGATTATAATGCTTGACAAAAGTATGCACGGAGCTCCAAGTAGCAGCTTCTAAAATGTCTTTGGTAGCCACTCCTCGTAGGAAAGCTGTAGTGGTGGCTGTAGCTCTTGTGGAGTGAGGCCTGATATTTTCTGGAGTTGCCTTTCCATGAAAAGAGCAGCAAAATCTAATGCAATTTCCTATCCATTTTGAGATTGTCTGTTTTGAAATTGCTTTTCCTTGCATTCCTGTTGCATATGCTACCAGAAGCTGGTTAGTTTTCCTGTTGGTCTTAGTTCTGTCCAGATAGTAGCGTAATTGTCTGTGTACATCCAAGGTATGTAGTAGTCTTTCCCCCCGTTCTGTGGGTTGGGGAAGAATGTAGGTAAATGAATCGCTTGGTTCAATGATACTCTGGAGACCACTTTTGGCATAAAAGTAGGGTTAGTTCTCAGAGACACTCTATCCTGATGGAAGATAAGGAAGGGCTGTACTGCCATTAATGCCTGTAACTCAGATACCCTTCTTGCTGAAGTGATTGCAAGCAGGAAAGCAGTTTTCCAAGATAAAAACTGTAAGTCTGCTGTTGCTGCTGGTTCAAAAGGGGAAGTGTTAACTTTTCCAGCACAAAGTTGAGATCCCATGTAGGCAAAGGTGGTTTCCTTGGAGGCTTTACATTTTTGATTCCTCTCAGGAACTGCCTAAGTAGAGGATGAGAGAAAACTGGAGGATCCATGTTGTATTCTGCTGAAATTGCTGATGCATGAATCTTAATGGAGGAGTAGGACAGGCCATTGTGGAACAGTTCTGCTAAGTATTCCAGGATGTTTGCTATGTTTGCCAATGATACATTCTCCCCTTTTGCTGCACTCCAAATGAGGTATCTTTTCCATTTGGCTAAGTAAGTCCTCCTTGTGGAGGGTCTGCGAGCCTCCAGGATAATGTCCTTAACCCTCCGAGATAAATCTGGGTTATTTTGTTTTATGCAATATTCCAAGCAGCTAGCTGTAGTGTTTTCAAGTTTGGATGTAGGATCTTGTAGTTGTTCTGTGTTAGAAGTAAAGGACATAGAGGTAGAGGCCATGCGTGTGTCCGAGACATGCTCCTCAGTAGCGGGTACCAATGTTGCCACGGCCAGTCTGGAGCTATCAGGATTATCCTTGGCTGATCCTCTTTGATCTTCAGTAGGACTTTGTACATCAAAGGAAGAGGTGGGAATGCATATGCTATCAGGTTTTTCCAGCTGAAGGAAAGGGAGTCCACCCTCCAAGCAAGTGGGTGGTATGCTCTTGTGCAGAATTTCTTCAATTGGTGGTTGTGTGGGGAGGTGAACAGGTCTATCTCTGGTAGTCCCCATTTCTTTGTTATGGTTTTGAAGATATCTGGATGTAGCATCCATTCGTGAGCATCCGTGGTAGTTCTGCTTAAGGTGTCTGCTAGTGAATTTTCTTTTCCTGGTACAAATCTGGCCTGGAGTTGAATGTTGAAGTTCAGGGCCACATTCCACAGATCCATTGCCATCCGGCATAGAGGATATGAGTGTGTTCCTCCCTGTTTGTTGATGTACCACATGACTGTGGTGTTGTCCGTCCTTATCAGCAGGTGACCTTGTTGAAGGAATGGTCTGAATGCCTGGATTGCATGTTTCACCGCCAGCATCTCCTTTTGATTTATGTGTAGATTCAGCTGGTCCTGTGTCCATAGGCCTTGTATACACTTGTCCACCATGTGTGCCCCCCAGCCTAGGTCTGAGGCGTCCGTGGTGATGGTCTGGCTTGGATGAGGTTTGTGGAAGGGCAATCCTCGGTTCAGCTGACAGGCCTGAGCCCACCACAGGAATTCTTGCTTCAGGCATGGAATTATTGGAATCTGGGCTTCTAGACTGTGCTTGTGTTGAGACCATACATTCCTTAGGTACCATTGTAACTTTCTCTTATGCAGTCTGGCATGCGGAATCAATATTATGCAGGATGCCATGTAACCCAGGGCTTGCAGGACTTTCCTTGCAGTAAGCTGAGTCTGTGTTGTTAATGCCATGAAATAGACTGGTAGTTGTTTTTGTTTTTCTTCTGTGAGAAAGGCCATCTGAGTTGATGCGTCCAGTTCTGCACCCAAGAATGTTATCCTTTGGGATGGTTCCAGTCTTGACTTTTGCATGTTGACTGTGTATCCCAAGGCTTGCAGCAGTTGTATAACCTTTTCTAAATCTTTTGTTAACTTTGTCTTGTTGTCCGCTTGTATTAGGCAGTCGTCCAGGTATGGGTAAATTTGAATTCCCTGAAGCCTGCAATGAGCAATTACTAATGCCAGGCATTTCGTGAATACTCTGGGCGCAGTAGATAAGCCAAAGGGCAATGCTGAGAATTGATAATGCTCTGATCCTGCAAGAAATCTGAGGTGTCTTCTGCAATCTGGTCGTATAGGGACGTGCAGGCATGCCTCCTTGAGATCTAGAGTCACCAGCCAAGACTCCTTGCCCAGCATGGGAAGAAGTTGCTGTAGGGTCAGCATTTTGAATTTTGGAACAATGAGGTATGTGTTTAGAGCGGACAGGTCGAGAATAGGCCTCCATTGATTTTCTTTTCTTGGTACAAGGAAAAGTCTGGAGTAAAATCCTTGTCCTTGTTCCATAGGCGGTACCTTTTCTATAGCTCTCATCCTTAGTAGGTTGTTGATTTGTCTTAGAGCGTTTGTTTTTTGGCTTGGTGGTAGGTTTGGCATTCCTCTCTTTTTGGTAGAGTGTGGAAGTGAAACCTGTAGCCTTTGTCTATTGTTTGTAAAGTCCATTTGTCTCCTGTAATGTAATGCCAGTTTACGGAAAATAAGGCTAGTTTTCGCCCAAGGGTGCTTCCAGTTGTTCCCTGGTAGGCGGAATCAGAGCCAAGTCATTGTGTCTGTCCTGTGGAAGTGGTTGTAGCTGAATCTGTGGCAGTACTTCTCTGGTTGTTAGGCTGCCACTGACGCCCCTGTAGGCACCCTGGAATGACCTCTGCCTCTTGGGCGTCTATTTCTGCCTCTTTGTGCTCTGGAGGTGTCTGGAAAGGACCAATTCTTCGAAGGCCAATTTCTGCTAAACCTCGGAGGTTGGACCTGTAAGAAATCCTTGACTGTTTGGACAGATTTTGCTTTTTCTTCCACCTTCTTTAGAACCTGCTGTGCAGGGGAGCCAAACAAACTTTGTTTCTCCATAGGAGCATCTAGAAGTTTTGACTTAACATGGTCTGGTAAGGATTGTTCTTTTAACCAGGCATGCCTTCTAATCACTGTTCCAGTCATAGCTGATCTAAAGGAAGCCTCCAGTGCATCATAGCCACATTTTAAGAAATGGTTACTGACCTGCTGAGAATTATGTACCAAATCCTGAAGGGACTTACGGTCTATAGGTTCAGGAGAAGACAGTTTTTTATTTAGCTGGTCTAACAAAAATTCCTGGTACTGAATCATGTGAAATTGACAGTTTAAGGCCCTGGCCGAAAGAGTAGCAGAAGTATAAACCTTTTACCCCATCTCTAATGCTCTAGATTCCCTTTCAGAGGGAGAGGGTTTTGGCAGAGGCAGCTGCTACAGCTTTGGGGCCCTGTGAAATGGTTTCAGGATCTGCAACAGGAGCCTTATACAAATGGTAGTGTGTGTCCGGGACCCTGTAATATCTGTCAGGCTTGGCAGGGGCCGGAGGGAGAGAATCAGGGGCAGTACAGGCATCATTATATGCATCATCAACAACTGTTAGTACTGGAGGAATGGCTAAAGGCATATGCTGTGGTAAATGTAAAAAAGTCCTTAGCCTTTTCCTTGAATCTGAGAAATCCTGGCCCTGCCATTGAAAATGTTCCCTCATAGCATGCAAGGTTTCCCCAAAAGAAAATTCTTCAGGAGGAGAAGCAGAAGGAATGGAGTCTTCTGCATCAGAATCCTCATAGGGAGAATATGGACCTTCCTGACTGTCTGAAATATTGGAGTCATCCGAGGAGTAGTCTGTAGAGACAGGTTTCGGGGGTTCAGTTCTAGGCCTCTTATCTGGAGGGGGTTGAGAGGCCCTGTCTGGGTGAGGTTGGGATCCCCTGATCAAAGAAATGACATTTGGGAACTAGAGGTAGGCCTGTGTGAGGGGGTTTTAGCAGGTAAGGCCTTAGAAGATTTAGCTGCTTTAGCCCTGGAAAAAGCCTTGATAGACATAGAAGCAGGGGGTCTAGCAGCTCCACGTGCAGGGGTAGTTATGTCTAAAGGAATAGTATCTGATAAATCCTGGTTGCCTGCTTCAGCAGGGGCAATTTCAGTAGCAGATTCAGCCATGCTCTGTGAGGCCTCGGCTATCGGAGGTATGCTTTCGGCCGAAGGAGGAACCGAGGACTCGGTTTCAGCCGAAACCGAGACACTCGCGGTTGGCCTAACCGTGGTTTCAGCCGAAACCGCGGACCGCGAGTGTCGGTCCTTTTCCTTACGCTTTTTCGCTATTTGTGTAGTCGGAGTCTCCGACGGCATTTTGTATGCAAAAGCGGGACCAAAAAACTCCTCAGCAAACTCCAACCGACGTCTAAGCGTCCGTCGGTTGAAGGAAGCACAGGCTAGACAAGCTGATAAGTCGTGGTCTGGGCCTAAACAAGGAAGGCAGTAAGAGTGGAAATCCTTATGAGGTATTTGTTTCCCACAAGTTAAACAATTATTTACTTCGTCTGACATCGGCTGAGGCAAGAAAGAGTCCCCAACGGGGTACTTAGCTTTTTAGAAGTCTCCGGTAGTAGAAATCTCTGGATCTGACCGACCGGCACTTGCGAACAGCTTCTGCTTTGGGCACCACGCGGCAAGAAAGACTGAGGAAAATGGCGTTGGCTGATGCCTTTATACCCAATACACAGCAGCTATGACGTCGGGTGAAGTGCGACATCAGCCGAGGCCAGACCCAGACTTTGGAATCCGGCCGACCGATGGGCTGCCTAAGGCAGGATAACCCATATGTTAGGACTGCAGATGCATCCTTGAAGGACATCACCTTTTGGGCCCTGAGATATAGTTTCTGGGTCTGCAGCATGGGCTTTATACAAATGGAAGTGAGAATCCGGGACCCTGTAATATCTGTCAGGTTTGGCAGGGGCTGGGGGAAGAGAGTCAGGGTCAGAACTGACATCATTATATGCATCATCAACTACAGTTAGCACAGGTGGTATGGCTAAAGGCCTATGCTGTGGTAAGTGTAAAAAGGTTCTTAATCTTTTTCTAGAATCAGAGAAATCCTGACCCTGCCATTGAAAGTGTTCCCTCATTGAATGCAAAGTTTCCCCAGAGAAATCCTGACCCTGCCATTGAAAGTGTTCCCTCATTGAATGCAAAGTTTCCCCAAAGGAAAATTCTTCAGGAGGGGAGGCAGAAGGAATAGAGTCTTCTGCATCTGAATCCTCATAAGGAGAATATGGCCCTTCCTGATGGTCTGATAAATCAGATCCATCCGAGGAGTAATCTGAGGAGAGAGGTTCAGGGGGTTCAGTCCTAAGCCTTTTGTCAGGAGGAGGGTGGGAGGCCCTGTCTGGGTGAGGTTGGGAACCCCTAATCATGGATATAAGGTCCTCAGCAAGGCTGAGAATCTGAAAACTTGAGGAAGGTCTCTGAGAAGTAGCTTTTGCAGGTAAGGCTTTTGAAATTTTAGCTGCTTTAGCTCTGGAGAAGGCCTTAATAGACATAGAAGCAGGGGGCCTAGCTGCCCCACGTGCAGGAGTAGAAATGTCCAATGGAATGGTGTCGGACAATTCTTGTGCACTTGCTTCTTCGGTAGGGATTTCTGTAGCCGACGCAGCCGGGGCCTCTCTGGCCTCGGTTGTAGGAGGTATGATTTCGGCAGAAGTAAGAACCGAGGACTTGGTTTCAGCCGAAACAGAGACACTCGCGGTAGGCCTAACCGTGGTTTCAGCCGAAACCGCGGGCCGCGAGTGTCGGTCCTTTCCTGCTTTTTGGCTAAATGTGTAGTCGGAGTCTCCGACAGCATTTTATATGCAAAAGCGGATCCAAAAAACTCTTCTGCAAACTCCCACCGACGTCTAAGAGTCCGTCGGTTGAAGGAGGCACAGGCTAAACAAGCTGATACGTCGTGGTCTGGGCCTAAGCAAGGAAGGCAGTAAGAATGGAAATCCTTATGAGGTATTTGTTTCCCACAAGTTAAACAATTATTTACTTTCTCTGACATCGGCTGAGGCAAGAAAGAGTCCCCAACGGGGTACTTAGCTTTTTTAGAAGTCTTCGGTAGCTGAAATCTCTGGATCTGACCGACCAGCACTTGCGAACAGCTTCTGCTTCGGGCACCGCGCGGCAAGAAAGACTGAGGAAAATGGCGTCGGCTGATGCCTTTATACCCCAGAAGCTCTGACGTTGGGGAAAGTGCGACATCAGCCGAGGCCAGACCCAGACTTTGGAATCCGGCCGACCGAAGGGCTGCCTGAGGCAGGACAACCCATATGTTATGACTGCAGATGCATCCCTGAAGGACATCCCTGTAGTATCTGTCAGGTTTACTAGGAGCCGGAGGCAGGGAATCAGGGTCCATACTGTATTCCGAAAACACATCAACATTGTCTAGTATAGGAGGTATAGCCAAAGACCTATGATGAGGTAGAAGAAGGAAATCCCTAAGCCTCTTTTTAGATTCAGAAAATTCTTGACTTTCCCAGTGGAAATGCTCCTTTAAGGTATGTAAAGTTTCCCCAAAAGAAAAGTCCTTTGGGGGGGGGGGGCAAGAGGCAATGGAATCCTCTGCATCAGAATCCTCATAAGTAGGTATGAGCAAATCCAGGTCATTGGAAGAATTAGAAAAAACAGAGTCCTGAGGCCTCTTAGAAGGGGGGGGGGGGGTTTGACTACCCCTGATTAGAGTAATAAGATCTTCAGCCATTTTGATCATATGTTTTTTAGGCATAGGTCCTGAATATGTGGCCTGGGCGTCGGTTTTTTAGACACAAATCGAGATTTAGGCCTTAGAATAGAAGGTGATGTCGGTTTAATATGCAAGTCTGTAGACCTGAATACACCCTCAGAAGCCGGTGCCTGCACAGAGGCTCTGGACCCATCCAAGGTAGAGACATCCGCGGGTTCCATAGGTGAAACATCTCGTGGCATACCTGACTCCAAATGGGTCTCAGTAGAGCCCTGCGAGTCAGAAGTAGCGGGTATCAGGGGCTGCGAAAGTGCCTCACTGAGTACCGGCGAACTGGCGACTGGCTTAGGAGAAGCGTTGTTGGCAGTTTTGGACCTCAACGGCCTGTCTCTGTCTTTTTCTTTGTGTTTTTTCGGAATTCCGGTAGTCGGATGGCTAACCAACAGAGAACCGAAATATTTTGAGGCAAAAATGCACCGATGAAGGATAGTGCGCTGATTAAATAAAACACAAAACTGACAGCAAAGTAAGTCGTGGCCAGGGCCTAGGCAAGGAATACAGTACGAATGAAAATCTTTATGAGGTATTTGCTTTCCACAAGCAATGCAATTAACTTTTACTGACATCGGTAAGGAGCAAGAAAAAGTTTCCCCAACAGGGTACTTAGCTTTAAGTTGAAGACTTCGGTTTTGAAACTCAAAAACAAAAATTTCAGGAGTTGGCCGACTGGCACTTGCGAACTGCTTCTGCTTTGGGCACCGCATGGCAAGAAAGACTGATGTAATGGCATCGACTGCATGTTTTACACCCCTGATGACCTGACGTCATGGAAGAAGGGACAGCAACTGAAGCAGGACCCAAAACTTTGTTAATCAGGCCGACTGAGGGCAACCTGCCAGCAGATTAACCAAATGTAATGACTGCAACAGCGAACCACGAAGAACATCTTCCTCATGTGTAACCTTGACAGGGGGAACATGGGACTAGTCAAGGCCATGAATTGTAAGGTTCTGAGGAATTCCCTGGCTGAGATTGTTTTAAGAGGAAGGATTTCCTTGCAGAAAGATGCGAGTATCACAATGTTTTCTGGTGGTAGGCAAGCCATCATTTCCCTTGTCAGAATCAGACATCCTAGGAACACTTGATCTTGAGAGGGTATCAGGGAGGATTTTTTGAGATTTACGGTAAATCCCAGACCGGTTAGGTGGGAGATGGAGAAGTGCAGGTGTTGTAAGGCCATGGAGCTTGACAGAGCCTGGATAAGCATGCGGTCTAGGTAGGGCAAAAGTTGTATTCCATATGTTCTCGCAAATGCCATGACTGGGGCCAGACATTTTGTAAATACTATTGGAGCCATAGAGAGAACAAAATGTAGGGCAAAGAACTGAAAGTGTGCATAATCCTTTGAGAAGCAGAGGTACCTTCTGAAAAGTGGGTGGATTGGAATGTGTAAATAGGTGTCCTTTATATCCAAGGACACTAGGAAAGCATGAGGAAGTATCAGGGGTAGACGAGTAGGGAGAGAAAGCATCATGAAGGAGGGAACACTGAGGAAGGTGTTGAGGTGGGGATAAGTCCAGGACAGGCCTCCACAGACCTTCCTTTCTGGGGACCATGAAGATTCTTGAATAAAATCCCCTTCCTCTTGCAATGGAAGGGACCTCCTGAATGGTTCCTTGAGCAAGACGTTCTTGCAGGACTGGGGGGGGTAAAGACAGGGATTTGGTCTCATGGTGGGTGAGGGATGATTTTGGGAGTGGGTCTGGCCTCCCAGGTCATGAAGTATCCTTTGCTTTATGACAGAAAGGACCCAGGAGTCCTGGGTAATCTGCTTCCAAGCAGGACGGGAGAGGAAGAGGTGCATGGAAAGAGTTGTCTGGGTGAGAACCCTGGTAGTCACAGACTACCAGGTTTTCCCTGAAAAGACTGCTTAGAGGAGGGAGTAGAGGAGACAGACCTAACTGGGGGCTGTTTCCTGTGTTCCGTTCTAGGCTTAGCTTGCATTTTCTTACCTGAGGATCTCACAAAGGAAGTGTTTGCAGGGTAATTTCTTTGAACACGTGCAACTGGGGAGACAAAGATATGTCTCAGTTTCTGCAGTTCCTTCCCTGTGGTTTGGAGGGCCTTAAAGAGCTCAGCAACTGCTGAACCAAACAGGTGTTTGTTGTCTAGAGGCGCATCCAGGAGCTTGGATTTAATGTCATCAGGGAGGGGTTGCAATCTTAGCCAAGAATACCTCCTGATGACAGATCCAGAGGCAGCAGCCCTTGCCGAGGCTTCTACAGCATCGTAGCTGCACTTGGAGTGTTTAGTTACTTGAGTGAAAGAGTTCAAGAGAGAGGAAATCTTGGCCTTAACAAGGGAGTCGGGGAGGTCTCCCAATTGTTTGGCCACGTCAGTCATGACAGCCGAGGAATATTTAGCCATGTGTGTCTGGTAGTAGATGGCTCTTACTGCTAGGATGGCAGAAGTATAAACCTTCTTCCCCAGATGTTGCATCATTCTGCTTTCTTTATCAAAGGACAGTAGAGATGTGGAGGGAAGCAACTTGGAGGTTCTGTCCATAGTCACAGAAATAAATGCAGGACCTGTAGATGGGACTTTGTAAAGGGAGGTTGCTTCCTCAGGCACGTTATAGACTCTGCCTGGATGCTTGGTGCTGCTGGAGGCTGTGAATCAGGGTTTTTAGATGCAGCTATGAATGCATCCAGAAAGGCAGGATGTACAGGGGGCACAGCAGAAAAGGCTAGGAGGTCTAATTGGAGTAATTCTTAGCATCTCTTTTGGGTCTCAAGTGACTTGACTGCTGTCCCACTTGAAGCTTTGCATTTCTGTGATGGTCTCACAAAAGGGGAGAGCCTCACCTGGGTTGTCTGTGCCGTTTGACTCTTCCTCTGGGGAGGCATATCCCAGAGAAGAAGCAATTTCGGAAGAGTAGGTAAGGAATTCATCATCAGATGAATCCTCTTCTGCTGAGGGGATGTGGGGAAACAGGTCTCTTGGGGGTAGAGGCCACAGGGGCCTGGGAAAGAGTCGGGCTCTGATAGCAAAAACACGAACTTAAGTTAAACTGCAGCTCACAAAATATATGCAAAAAGCAAATAAACTGCGTAACGTAAAAAGATTTAATAGGACAAAGCTTTCAGGTCAAAAACCCTTCATCAGTCTTATCAAAAACTACTACAGAATATTTAAATACATTCAAATATATCACAGCCAATCACAAACAGCAAGCAATCATCATAAAGGCACATTTCAAATAATCAGAATATATATGTGTTAAAAAACACCATATAAAACATAAAAATATATACATATGAAGCATTCTAAAAAAAAGGAACAAAAAATTAATTTTCATCATTGTAAGCAATTCCGTCTGAATTTTAGTAAAGGCTTTATGGAGATCATGCTATTTAAAGCAGGTATCTGATCTGTACAGAACATTAATATCCACTTATACTCTTCTATTTCTAATCTACTATTTACATCGCCTCTCCTAATTCTTTTACTAATAAAGTCTATGACCCTAAAAGTAAAACAATTTGATGGATCCATTTCACTCATGTTTTGCTAGAGCATTCAATGTAGCATTTTGTCTAATATCTGTATTATCTATAATTCTGTCTTTTAAATCTTCTTCTAGCTGATTTACTAACATATAAGGCAGTACACTGTTTACAGGTTGCCAAATAAACAATGTTAATAGAATTACAGGTAGCAGTGCACTTGAAATCAAACTGTCTGCCAGTCTTAGGATGCAAAAAAACTAACATCTCTGTTGATATAAGCACAGCAGTAGCAATTGCAACAGGGTTGAGTTCCATTTCTCCCCCTCTGCATTATATTTGATCTAATGTCTACAGCACAACTGCTGTTTCAAATTCATACAGTTTCTATAAGCAAATATAGGGGTATCATTAATTAAATGTCTAAGCTCTGAGTGCTCGTAGTATACCCCAGTTGTCAACTTTCTTAATCTATGATGTGCTTCTGCTACAGGTCATGACATATCTTATAGAAGTCTTGAGTTATATCAGGGGTATTCACAGTTCTATCATTACTCTGTTCCTGTGCTGAAATATGGACTGATTTCACTCTCTCTCTCAATGCTGTAACTTCATCAAAACAGTTGGAAAGTATATTAGGGTCACAGCCCCTCTCAAGGAATAATTTTGTCATTTCCATGATTTGTTGTTGGTAAATACATGCATCAGTGTTTAATCTACTTAAACGTAACATTTGTGACTTTACTATCCCTTTAAATATATGTGGAGCATGCATACTCTTCTTATAGAGATATTTGTTGCCATGGATCGGTTTTCTGTATACTGATGTATGCATACAAGTACCATCATAGTGTAGAGTAACATCCAAAAAATTAACTTTTTCATATGAAAAAGTCATTGTGAATCATAAGAATTCAGTACTAGTTTCCACATACTGATTCAATTAATCTTGGGTGCCATTCCAAATAAAAATCTTAAACACTTGAGGAAGCTTACCTTATTTGACAATTGTACATTAGAATTAAAAATAGTGTCAGATTCCCAATTACTCAATATCAAGGTGGCATAGGTATTCACTACAGATGTGCCCATGGCAACCCCAGATGTCTGATGACAGCATCTGTTATCAAATATAAAAATATTATTCTCCAGTACTATTTCTAAAAGTTCACAAATCGTTTCAATTTGACATCCTGTTAGGTCACCCTTTTCTAACAATAATGTTCTAATGGTTGATACTCCATATGCATTAGGTATAACAGTAAATAAAGATTGGATATCTATCACTACCATAATAAAGGCATCGTCATTTTTATTACTAAACCATGAATGTAACTGCTTCAAGAAATCTGTTGTCTCTCTTATGTAGCTTTTCACATTTGTTAAATAGGGAGAAAGAACCATTTGTAAATAAAAAGATATTGGCTCCGTAAGCCAGCCTCTTCCAGAAACTATTGGCATCATTGGTGGATTATCTTCGGATTTGTGGATTTTAGGCAGGCCTTAGAGTATAGGTATAACAGGGGAAGGGACTGTGAAGTAATTAAACACCAAGATCAATATCATTCATAGCTTGAAGATCATATACAACCATATTAATATGACTAATTATCTTATTAACATAAGATGAACTTTCTCTAAAAATACTATCAGAGAGTAGTGTATATACAGATGAAAAATAATAATTTCTGTTCCTAATTACAAATCAACCCGCCCTTTTCAGCTTCTTTAATAATGATATCATCATTATTTTTCAATTCTAACAAGGTTTTATGCTTTTCGGCTGATAAATTATAAAACTTATTGACTACCTCCATCATACAGGTGCTGTATCTGCAACTCACATATATTATTGAAGGTGCATATTACAGGATGTCTATTAGGAATAAAAGTACTTCTACTTTTACAAGTCCTAACAGAAGTATCTGGGGTATTCCTTAAAATTAACTTCAAATCTAGTTCACGTACAAATAATTTCAGATCAGTCATACTCTCTACATTCTCTGGAATAAAGCTCAAACCTTTTTCAAGTAGTGAAATAGCAGCTGTTGACAATTCAACGTTCGACAAATTCACAACAGGACACAGTCCAGGACTCATTTCCGTACTTTGTTGCTTGAATGGAATCCACTCTGGCTCCTCCTCCCTCTTCCTCTGGACCGAGCGGCCTCTCGATACATTTCATTATACTACATGCACTTATTCCACTAACTTCAGTCAAACCGCCTGCTGTGAAGGCTGAAAAACCATACGTGGTTCCCTTGAAGACTGTTTAACCAATGAGTTAGTATGGGGGTGTTGCTGGACAAATTCGAGTCTCTGATAGGTTCTACAGACGACTGGCCAACCAGGGGATTTTCACCTTCATCTGCAACCAATGGATTTGGCTCATTGGTAGATTGTTGCATTGGCTGTTCTGTATTCATAGAACCAATCAATGAGCCTACTACCTTCGACTGCATCTCTAACACACTAGTTGCATCTGAGCTATGTACTGAGCTTACTGCAGACATAGAGCTCATATTTAGATTATTTAATTGATTATTAAGTTTCCCATCGTTATTATAATGTGGCCAAGAAAAAATGTGACCAGTATTAAAGTCGTTAATGTCCCTTTGCAGCTTACTCCACTTTGTACCCTCCAATTTTAAATCATATTTGTGCAGTCTTTCAAGCATAACATCATACTCTTTAGCATACATAGCAAAGTCAGGTATGGAGGAAACCTCACTTTCCAGTTTACTAATGTCCTGTTGCATTTCATTTTCAGCACTTAAAAAATAACCATTTATTAGGGACATATAATCAAGCCCCAGTTATAAATTTATCTCTTGCTATTTTTTCAAGAGCATAGGATAGTTATTGCCAGAAGACGGCATTTTTAGCAATCAAACCTCGTGGCACAATACCCAACTCCAGATACACAGAAAACCTGAAACGTTGCCACTGCATTACTTTAAATTTCTCTACCTTACGATCCAATTTGTTCAGCATTGTGGTGAAATCGTGTTCCCGATTAGCATGCATCTGTTGCTGGTGAGTGCCACTGCTGGAAACCATAAGGGAGAGCAAAGGGTGAATGCATCCAGAAAGGCAGGGGGCACAGCAGAAAGGCTAGGAGACTCCAACTGGAGTAATTCACAGCATCTCTTTTGGGTCTCAGTGACTTGACTGCTGTCCCACTTGAAGCTTTGCATTTCTGTGATGGTCTCACCAAATGAGAGATCCTCACCTGGGGAATCTGTGCAGTTTGACTCTTCCTCTGGGGAGGCAAATCCCAGAAAAAAAGCAATTTAGGAAGAGAAGGTAAGGGATTCATCATCAGATGAATCCTCTTCTGCTGAGGGGGTGTCGGGGGCATGTCTCTTGGAGCTAGAGGCCACAGGGGCCAAGGAAGGAGTTGGGCCCTGATGTAAAGGCCATGAAGGCATTTAGAAAGCCCTAGGGGAAGGCCTGCCAATCTGGAGGATGTTCAACAGCCAGAGAAGAAAAAGACTGAGAAATAGATTTTTTTTCTGTTTTCTCTTCTTATGGGTTTCTGGTGGAGAAGATTTGGATATGCAGTGGAGGGTAGGAGGGTCTGATGCCAGCTGGCACTCCACAACATCAGAATCTATGTCCTCTCGTACGATAATCTGAGACCCCAATACAGACCCTCGGAAATAACGATCCTAGGTTCCACCTCAGCAACTGAATCTGACGCCTGAGACTGCCTCCAAGATATGACCTTGGGCAAACAACTGATTTCCTCTGGGCTTTCCACCAAAGGAAGCTCCGAGAACTCTGGTTTGGACTCCGGGCCTTCACTAGCCTCAAGAGGTATGACTGGGAATGGAGAGTGCAGCAGTCGGTTCAGGCCTACTCTTTTTCGTCTTCTTGACTGGGGGCTCGTCTGAGTGTTCCGATATCAGATACATCCTGGAAGCTAAACGTTTAAGTCTTTGATTGTCGAGACAGAATTTTAATGTTGCTAAATGGCTTCTAAGAGTTTTGGGAACAAAGGCCTGACAAATACTACAGGTGATATAGTCGTGATCTCGGCCTAGGCAGAATAGGCAAACCTCATGCAAATCCTTATGTGGAATTTGCCTTCCACATCTGCACTTGCCCTTCCTACTTGACATGTAATCCAAAGCAGCAGCAAACAAAATAGAAAAACCCCTATGGGGTACTTATCTGAAGTTGGGTATTGGAAAATGCTTCTTTCGAAATAGGAACGACCGGAGCTGGCAGTCACAAAAGAAGCAGAAAAGTTCTGAAGAAGGTGCGTGCTGATGTCCGCTTTATACCAGACATCCATTGACGACCAACATCCGAGACAAAGGCGCAGGACGTCACGCGCACCCTAGCAGTAGCATTTAACTTTTGTATAATGGCCAGACATACCAGAGTTCACCAGAGGCAAACTCCCTGATGTCAAGAATGCAGCAGCTTATTAATAGAAGGACATTCAGCAATTAACTTTTCATATTGTCAAAGGAAGCCAGAAGATAGTTAGAAGTGATATTGATAAGGGTACTGTTCAGGAGGCTAATGTGGAAGAGGTATACACCTTCTTCCCAAACATATCAAAAGTTCTCCCATCCTTGCCTGATGGAATATAGTTAACTGCTGTAAGGTGTTTAGAAAAACTTGGTTTTGTAAAACAGTGACCCTCTCCCTGAAATAGGCAATAATGCCATGCCATTCACTCTTCCCCCTCCATGCCTGACTCCCTCAAGTGCACGCACCACTAACTGAACCGCAAGTTGCCTGGATCAGTGTCAGGGTTGCACTCCTCCTGTAGTTACAAGATCTGCTTGGGGGTTCTAAAGCAAAGTTTGTGTGGCTGTCGGATTTTATACAATTTATCAGATTTCCTAGGAACTAGTGGTTGGCTGTTGGGAGAAACTACAGTTGCGCAAGTAAACTTACCATAATCAGTATGTCTGAATGATTCCTGCTGCAGTAGCCTTAGCTATAATGGGTTATATCCTACAAAGGATAAAACAGCTGGTCAGCTTCCAAAGCTTCAAGGCACCTCCCACACACCCAAACCGTCAGGAAGCTCAAGCTGAGCAGACTAAAAGACAAGTCTGAGCACGAAGCCCTTCAGAGCTTTCCTGCCAAAAGAGAGGGGGAGGCTGATCCCTGAAAGGGAACTACTAGAAACAACCAAAAATAAATGTCCACACCCTGCCATAAAAAACACACCAAACACAAGTGAAGATGGAGGGAGGGGGAGTGGCTACTGCAGCAGTGATCAAACACCTACTGTTATGGTAAGTTTACTTACACAACTGTACTGTATTCATTAGTAGCCTTATCTATATGGGTAGATTACCCTAGCCAACTACATCTGGGAGGTTGAGGAAGAAGAGGAGTCCGGGGGAGGCCCTAGAGAATGTCACTAGCAAAGCCTGATCTGGACCTATAGAAGGAATCAAGCTTATAGTGCTTTGTAAAAGTATGTACAGAGGACCAAGTAGCAGCTTCTGGAATCCAACCTTTAAAAAACACAGATGAAGTCAAGGCCATGGTAAAATGGGCCATGACCCTGCCTGGTATAGTTTTGTTGCTGTGAGTGTAACAAAAGGCAACAGCCTTAGGCAACTATTTACAAATAGTATGTTTTGACGCAGGCTGTCCCTTCTTACCTTCACAAGAAATTAACAATTGATCCTGAGATCTGAAAGATTTACTTCTGTCAAGATAGTATCAGAGTTGTCTGTAAACATCCAAGGTATACACAGTATCCTTCCTATTCCAATTTTAGGTTCAGGAAAGAAAACGAGGAGATGGATATTTTGGCTTAAAGTAAACTCAGACACTAATTTAAGCATAAAAGAAAGATTAGTTCTGAAAGAAACCCTGTCCCTATGGAAAATGACAAAGGATTGGCTCACCATAAGAGCTTTTAACTCAGATATTCTTCTTGCAGAAGGGATAATCCAAAAGGTAAGGCAAAGAACTGATAGTGTGATCCAGGCACACATATCTTAAGATATGTCTGAAGTCTGAATGAATAGGGATGCAATAAGCACCAATTAAGTATACTGTTTCCGGAAAACTTTTAAGAGAAAGAGGTGACAGGTTGTGAAGTGACATCTGAATCTGAGCACTGTAGAAGTGTGTTGTAATTTAAAGAAGCATTTCAAAGTGTGAGCACTTGCATATAAATATAGGGCACATACAGGCAGCAGTGCCATTTTGAGAGAACTGCCACAGTGTTAACATGTACAAGCGCAGTAGTCAGTCTGTTTATAAGTTTAGGTTACTAAGCCTCAACCCTGATTTGTTTATATAGAATAAAGCTGCCTGAACTGAACTCACAACTGTTCATCTGCTTTATCCTGACCCGACGAGTGACATGGTGTCAGAACCGGGACACAGAGTGCAACTTCTTCAAACCATGAGGTGCAGAGTTAATGGTGAAGGTACATTGAGCAGGTTGGGTGATAACAGTGCTCAAACGATTAAAAAAAGGCCAGAAACAAACTGTAAGCAACTAAAACCAAAACTCGCATAAATTATTTATTTTGTAAAGAAAACGATACAAAGCATAAAATGCATTATTAAACAGAAAGGCACAAAACGGATTATTTACACAAAATATTCAAAACTACAATATCTGATAGAATTAGTTTCTTCCAATTTGCAGAATGAGCATATTTAAAGTAAAATGAGTATGTTTAAGTAAAACAAGCAAGTTAAAAGCAAAACGAGCACAAGAAAAGTATAACAGGGATGATATAAAGAGGTCAAATGGGCATAAAAAGAACAATACAAGGGCAAAATAAGCATAAAAAGCAAGCCGACTGCATGGTTTTTAGTAAACGACCATATTTTGACATGAGCTACTATTTCGTATTGACTAAAGCTCTTCAAGGTACAACTTGTTCGAAGTATCTCAGAGTGTGCAAAGTGTTTGGAGTGTGTGCTTTATTACAGTACAATTATTTTGAAGAGTTTACTGTGTGCAAAGTACAGTTATATCACAAACTGCAGTCAGAATACAGCCATTTCGAGAAGTTTCTTGTGCTGTGTATAGTTCATTCACAAATTGCAGTGATTTCGAAGCGTTTCCTACACTGATAAGGGGGGGTTTCACAAAGTATACTGACTTCAAAGTGTTCTTGTCTTATTTTACAAAGGACAGTTGTTTTGAAAAGTCTGTTGTGCTACTGGCCATGGTTACAAGTTCTGGCATAAATTTATGGCATATACGTGCATATGTTTATACACAATTCCAAGGGCCTTTATTACTGTGCGTTGATATGGCAGAGGCATTTCGCAGACCCAGTCCACTTGTGTTTGATCATAATCCTGCAGAGAATGGGGGAGTATTTGAGCAGGAATATATTTTATACAAGCAGCTTTTTCCTGACAAAGATGCACGTACAAGGGCATTTACTTTGCTTAAATTAGCCGGGTCAGAAGTCACTGAAAGGGAGCATTCATTTGTGTATGCAAAAACAGTATATGCAGGAGAAGGGGGGACCGCCATATTGTTGCACAGGCTGAATCAAGGGAAGACCCTGAGTGCTTGAAACGTAAATTTAGAGAAATGTGTAACCCCCAGACAAATGTTACATTGGAGAGGCACCTATTTTATATGAGACCAGAATCCAGGAGAAACATTTGCAGCTTATATTACTGACTTGAGAAAAAAAGCTAAAATGTGCAGGTTTGGTGATATGAAAGACAAGTTGATAAAAGACAGGCTTGTGTGTAGTGTTAATAATGCTACTGTGATGAAGACTTTGCTTCGCGACAGTGACTTAACATTCAGCAAAGCTATAGAGATTTGTCAAATACATGAGCTTACAGAAAGGCACATAGTTATGCTTGCAATTGATAAGAGCATGGTTTCAACAGCCTCTAGAGCAAACACAGACAGCATGCTGCACGTGGCTAACAGAAACAGGCCTAAGCACATGGCAGCTGCAGCCTCTGCAGGAGTCCCTGGGAGAACCCGTAAACTTTCCAGCTAGTTCTAAAACCAGCCAAGTAAAACAGACATGCTCAGTGCAGCATAAGGGTAAGTCAGCAAAACCCAAGTCAAGTCTTACTGTTAACTGTCATAACTGCGGTGCCAATCATGAGTCTAAAAGAGAGAAGCGCTTAGCATTTGGTCAGCAATGCCACAAGTGTAAAAAAATGAAACCACTTTCTAAAGTTTTGTAAACCAAGAAAGCCTCATTCATTTATTAAGAAAGGTAACTCAAAAAAGCAAGTTGATCATACAGAAAGCTGCAACTCTACTTTTTATGTACATGGTGTATCAGTGGTTGGTGAAAAGGTTAATGCAGTAGATTTGTTGGCAAAAAAATGTTTTGTACTGTCCTGACCAACTGTAAACCCACAGAGCTCAAAGTAGACACTGGTTCAAAAAAAAGAAGTTATGTCTTACCATAACGTTCCATCCGAGTTGATCTTCTTCCAGTCATTACTGATGGGTTCGGTTCCGAGCCCTCGGAACAGAGTCGGCCTTGTACCAAGTTAGTGTGCACCAAAAAACTCATGAGCTAAGTTGCTACCCACAATGCCCTTCACTCAGTTACCTCAGATAGAGTTTGCATGCAACATATAGAAGAAACAGAAAGTCAGAGGCCATCTCTATGCAGAAACCCTGAAACACCACAAAGACCCATAAGATCCGCCAGGAGCCTTTGGTGGGGGCCGGTTGGAGTGTGTGATGGCTGGAAGATCATCAACAACTCAGACAGAATGTTATGGTAAGACATAACTTCTTTATTTGAAGTTATTAATCTTCTTCCTATTAATCACTGATGGGACAGAATCCCAAGCTACTTGGAGAACCTGGGTGGCCCTTATGGAAGAACCTTCCTGAGAACCATTGAGCCAAAGGCCGCTCTTGCCCTTGAGATCAGACCCTAACGCTTGATGAAGGTATGGGGTTTAGCTCAAATGGCTGCTGCACAGATGTCATCCATGGAGGCACTAGAGTGGAAGGCAACAGATGCTGCGGAAAGCCCTAGTTGAATGAGCTTTGATTTGAGCAGGCTTAGATTCATTCGTAAGCGAATATGAAAAGGTAATGCAATCCCTGAACCATTTTGACAAAGTAACTTTATATACCGCACACCCCATTCTAGGACCAGAAAAGGAAATGAAAAGTTGGTCCGACTTGCGAAAGGCTTAGTTCTGTCCAGGTAGAAACGTAGTTGTCTATGAAAATCCAATGAATGCAGGCAGTATTCTCCCTTGTTTGAATGATTTGGAAAGAATACAGGGAGCTGAATGGACTGGTTAACAGAAAAGTCGGAAACCACCTTGGGGAGAAAGGATGGATTAGTATGAAGTGATACTCTGTCCTTATGGAAGATCAGATAGGGACTCAATGCATAAGGCTTGCAACTCAGATATTAGTCTGGCTGAAGTGACTGCCACCAAGGATTTCCATGACAGGAACTTTTGATCACATCTTGCAGCAGGTTCAAAAGAGGGTAGAGAGAGAGAGAGAGAGAGAAACTGAAGAATCCAAGAAAGATTCCATGCCTCCACCGTTTGCATGAAAGGAAATCTACTATGGAAAATTCCCTTGAGGAAGGCCTTGCAAAGTCGGGTGGAAATAAGAAGGACTCCATCTGAAAGTTAGAAACAGCTGCTAAATGGACTCAAATGGTGGAAGCTGATGCACCATTGTCAAAACTCAGAAAGGTAATGAAGAATAGTAGCTACAGGAGTTGAAAACGGATTTAGCATCCAATCATGTGACCAGATAGAGAATCTTTTCCATTTGTCCCTGTCAAGTTTTCTGGTGAATGGTTTGTGGGAGGCCAGGATAATATCACGGACAGATGAGGAGAGGATTTCTTGCCTGGCAACTAACGGAAGTGGAGAAGCCAAGCAGTCAGCTTGAGTGTGGAAAGATTTGGTGGGGATAGCCCTTATGGGTGAGATATGAGGCCCTGACGAGTGTCCAGGATCCAAGGAGGTTGTAACAGGTGAGGTCAGAGGAAGGGAAACCACACTTGGTGAGGCCAGAATGGGGCATTAAGGATCACTTTGCTTCTCAACCAGATAGCCTTCCTTACAAAAAGAGGGATCAGAGGTATCGGAGAGTAAGCATAAAGGAGACCTGCGGGCAAATAATGAGTCAAAGCGTTTCTCAAGGACTCCTCATGAGAGGGAAAGAGGGCAAAGTAGCTGCTGCATTTTGTGTTCGAGGGGGGAGGCGAAAAGGTCGCAGCATGGCCGACCCCAATGGCTGAAGATTTCTGCTATCACACTCGGATTGACAGACCACTCGTGGGGACGAAAGATGCATCCTGCTCAACCTGTCCACAATCATGAGTTGCGATTAGAAAGCGATTGGAAGCTATTGCCCAATGCCAGATTCTCATGGCTTCGTGACAAAGGGAGTAGGATTTGGTCCCTCCCTGTTTATGTACCAGACAACGGACATGTTGTCCGACTGGATGGCAATCTTTCCGGATGGAAGGCTTGCAATGCCAATAGCACCGCTCTTAACTCCAGGACATTGATATGCAAGTTGACCTCTATGCTGGACCACATGCCTTGGACTAACTTTCCCTGGAAGTGGCCTCCCCCATCCTATCAGGGAAGCGTCCGTGATCACCGTGGCGCTGGGTTGGGGAGCCTGGAAGGGGCGACACCAAAGATTTTCGTCTGTACTCATCCACCAGAGGAGATCTTGTTTGCAGGCATTGGTGATGAGGATCTGTGAGGTCAGGGGATGAAGACTGGATATCCACTGGGACAGAAGGAGCCATTGTAGTAGTCTCATATGTAATCTGGCTAGGGGAACAGTTGGGATGGCCGCCGCCATAGACCTCAGAGCCTGAAGGACTTCCCTTGCAGACACCTTTCTTTGACAGAGTATCACTTGAACTTGTGCCCTTAATCTCTGAAAGGAAAGAGAGACCAGACTTGTTTGACTGTTGAGTACTGCCCCTATAAATTCCACTTTGTTGTGAGGGCTGAAGGTTGGATTTTTCCCAGTGAATGGTGATGTCCAGCGACTCTGCTAGTACTAGAGTGCAGCGGAGGGCCCTCACCAGGAGGCACTTGGTGGGGGTGGAGAGGAGCCAAAAGTCTAACTACGGAAACACCTGGAATCCCTGAAGTCTCAGATGAGCTGTGACCACTGCTAGGCATTTCATGAACACTCTGGAGGCCATCAAGAGACCGAATGGCAGGGCTCTGAATTGGTAATGATTGGCTCCCAGCCAGAAGCGAAAAAGACTCCTGGAGCGTTTGTCCATTTTGATGTGGTAATACGCATACCGGAGGTCTATCGAGCACATCCACACACCCTCCCGAAGAAAAGGGAGGATGGATTGAATCGTGATCATGTGGAACTTGGTCTGAACCACTGATTTGTTTAGCTGGCTGAGTTCCAAAATGGGCCTCCAGTCCCCCCCCCCACAAAGTTTATTGATTTTTCAGTAACAATCACTTAAACAACAAATTATAATAAAACTATATATAGATTTTACAAAGACCTCAGGCACTGTATGAAATGCTATAGATATAAAGAAGGGTACAATATTCATTCATTCATACTTTTAAAGGGACTAATTTGATGGAGATAGATCTAAATTCAATGACTGAATAAGGGATAAAACTTTTGTTCAGGGGTTGTTAGTCCATTTTCTGGGATATATTCTTGCTTCTTTAACTTTTATTTCCATCAACGCTACTTCAACCAAGAGGGTCTTGAAATCTTATCTTCTTGTAATATATTTTTTGGCTGCTGCTAGGATTGTCCAAAGAAGATACTTATTTTTGTTATTCAATACAATAGATTCATTTACATTCAGAAAAATTAATGGTTTTGATAATATAAAGGAATCCGTAAAAATGGCTTGGAGAAAATTTTCAATATCATTCCAAAATTTCTTAATGTGTGAACAATCATAATTTCTTAATGTTTGAACAATCATAAAAGATGCGAGACCAAAAGGCTTGCATTTTAAAGAGCATCTCTCAAACACGTCACCTGCTCCGAGGAGTTAAATTTAGCAATCTAGAATTTTTTTTACTTAAGAGCATATGATTAGATTTAGAGCTGCTAATTTTAAGACCAGAAATATAGCAATTTTTTTTGACTAGCATATCTAATTCTTGTAAAGATTCTTTGGAATTTATTAAAGTAAGCAAGATATCGTCTGCAAATAACATGATCTTGGATTTAAATTGACTATATATATTTAAGCCTATAATTTTAGGATCTGACTGAATTGCCAAAGAAAGGGGTTCTACTGCTAAAGCGAATAAAATCTGAGACAATGGGCATCCCTGTTTGGTACCTTTAGTAATTGTAATTGTTTCTGGTGTAAATGGACCTAATTTTACATATGCTAAATTGTTATAATAAAAATTCTTTATAAAAGTAATGAATTGGGTGGGGAATTTATATAATTCTAGAATTTTATAAAGATAATTCCAGTTTAGTGAGTCAAAGGCCTTCTCTATATCAAGAGTGATTATAAGAGCCTCTTGTTTGTCCCCATTTAGGATATCTATAGTAGTTATAATTCTTTGGATATTATCTTGGGTATGTCTATTATAAATGAATCCTGTTTGGTCTTCTGAGATGAGATGGGTTAATGATTTCTTAAATCTGTTAACTAGTATAGACATTAATAGTTTGTAATCATTGTTAATCAAAGAAATTGGTCTATATGATTTGCATAAATGGGAGTCTTTATTTTCTTTTAATATGGGAGTAATTAATGAGCATCTCCACGAGGGTGGAATTGTACTTGTAAATAAGATTCATTTAGGGCTTTGTATAAGAGTGATATAGCAGAGGGTGGCAGAAGCCTATATATTTCATTAATAATACCATATATACTCGGTGATTTATTATTTTTGCTTTCTTGAATTTTCCCATTAATTTCCTCCCCAGTCTTTTTTGGCGCTAAAAAGAATCTTGAGTAAAAACCAGATCCGCACTCGTCTGGGGTGCACCTGCTGGATGACTCGTTTTTGACATAGCTTTCTTATTTCGGAAGCTGCATCCTCCCTTTGACTGGGTGGAACATTGGGAAGGGACTTTGGAGGTCTTGGGTAAGGTATTAGGGGGATGTGATAGCCTCTGGAAATTATTTGCTGCATCCATTGATAGTTTGTAATAGAGAGCCAGGCAGCTTGGTGCAGAGAGAAAAGAGCCCCGACTGCTTCAGAGGAAAGTAATCGGGCAGCGCTGATATGGTCTTCCCAAGAAAGAATATCTGGAGTTCTGATTTCGAGGGCCCCCTCTGCCCCGAAAGGGGCATCTTCCATTATTGGAACCCCCTCTGCCTCTGGGGGAGTCTTCATCATGTGTCTCATGGAAAGGACCTTGAGACCTTTTGTGCCACATCTTTCCACTCCTCTGGTTCCGGGAGAAGGAACGTTGAGGTTTGGAAAAATATAGACCCACGGCAGACAAGGTCTTCCCATCTTGTTCGCACCTGGCTAAGGTGTCCTTGACCTTAGAACCGAACAGAGCTGATGGTTCGATAGGGGCATTTAAAAAGAAAGACTTGAAGGAGTCTGCAAAGTCACAAATGCGCATCCAAGCATGACGTCTCATAACTACACCTGCACCCACAGCTCTAGCCGTCCCTTCGGTTGCGTGGGACAGCAACCTCATGGACGAGTTGGAAATTTACTCTAGGGTGGCAAGTTGCGAAGCAACTTTATCACGTGCCCTAGCCGTCCCTTCTGTTGTGTGGGACAGCAACCTCATGGACGAGTTGGAAATTTACTCTAGGGTGGCAAGTTGCGAAGCAATTTTATCACGTGCCCTGTCTGAAACTTGGACCCGCGAGAGTTCCAGAGAGCTCGGTGATGAGATCTCTCTGGAGCCTCGTAAAATGTGACAAAAAGTCCAGAAAACTGACAGCAAAGGTCGCTGAAGCAAAAACTTGCTTCCCTAACCTGTCCACTGCCCGGGACTCTCTGCTGGGCGGGTGGACAGTAGGACTTTCCTCCGCAAGGTCCTTTTTCGTGGCCGCCACCACCATAGCATGTACTAGCAAACCTCTAGACCAATGGGGTTGATCGTCTGGATGGGAGAGTATCTTATCTGATCTCCTGGGGATGGCCTCAACGGTGTTGGGATTCTTCCATGCCCGATGAGCTTAACTCATCAGTTGGGGGGGGGGGCACCCAAGAAGTAGAGGGCTGAGAGCAGAAGGACTACAGGAATACGGATTCCTTCGAGGAAGGGTTGGAGGGCTTTTAGTCACCCCTCTACTTCAAAATTTCCAGGATGTCTCCAAATGGGATATCATCAGGGGGTGACCATGGGGACCCTTCCCCATCACTGTAGTCTGTATCTTCCATGAGGGACTCCTCTGAGGCTTCCATGTGTTTCCTCTTACACGCCCATTTCCGAGGGGGTTCTTCGTTGGGAGCATCCGAAGAAGACTCAAAGGGAAATACCATGTACAGGAGTTTCCTGTGTCTTGTGCTCTCGGAGTCCTGGGGGGTGGCCTTTGATAGCTGCAGCTCAGAGGGAATAGGTGGTAGTTCCGACATATGAGGATTGCTCGAAGCAAGCACCCTCTCCATCACATGGAAAGCAGGCCCGCCTGAAGAGGAATGGGAGCCCAGAACCGAAGAAGACAATTTCGGAACTGGAGTCACACCCCGCTCCATGCTGCCAGCTCCTGGGGGCAGGAGTCACCCTCAGACCTGAAGACAAAATCGGTGATGCAACCGGAACAGTGGCTGGAATCAAGGGTACCACCCCCCCCCCCCATGCATAAGCTCGAGGAAGGATGGGTTCAGATGCAACATACACCCAAAAAAAGGCTTCGGAGCCTCAGAAACGGTCGTTGTCGGCACCGAGGCAAGGGGTCCTCTTGTAGATGTCGGAAAAATGAGCCTCGGACCCGAGGGGTCCAAGGAAGGAGAATATGTGGGGGTCGCCGGGGCAATGGACCCAAAACCTTGAGTGGGGTGGGCTCTAATAAAATTTGTAATTCCCCTGGCGGTCAGTAGCTGATCAAAGAGGTGCACCACATCCAATCCAGATAGACTCCTGGTGGGCCTTACTGATATCCCTGAGGGGGAATATGGCCTGTCCAAAAAGGGGCTGAAGGCTTGTTCGGCAAATGGATCTGCAGACTGGGAGTACTGGGTCCGTGGTGGAATGAAAAATGGCACAGAGGAAACTAGTAGCAGGGGAATAATCAGAGCAGAGAACGGGCTCGGAGCCGAAGTCACAGCTGGGGTAGAGGTCAACGAAGATGTTGTCAGAATAGACAGAGCAGAGATGGGGGACGTCTGTGCCGAGGTAAAGTCAGGTAAACTGTCCGGAACCGAAGCTGAAGTAGAACCATAGTCGATGTCAGGGCCGGCACCGATAAGGCGATCATGGCAACTTCTGTCTGAACCACTGGAGCCAAACTCGGAGCAGAGGTGGTCGGAACCAAAGAGGCGATTCAATGCTTGGTAGAAGTTTTATGGGCCGTGTGCTTATGAGTCTTGCCCCTATCACCGGCCAGTGAAGAGGGGTCAGAATGGAGGATGTTTTTTGTCCACAGGAGGAGGAGATGATACCTCAGACGCAGAAATAGCCTCCGAAAAAGGAGAAGGAAGCAGGCCCTTGAGGATTAACTTGTTTCGTCTTTCATTCAGCGTCCACTGACTGAAGCTGGCATAAATGTCACAGGGAGGTTTCAAGTGTGGAACCCCCAAACAATACACACATTCCTCATGTAGATCACTATTCGGGAGTTTACCACTGCAAGAAGAGCAGTGATTAAACCCCATAGTCCCTTTCTTTTCAGACCATAACAGAAACACACACAATGCTAAACTAGAAGAAAAAGAGAGAGAGAGAGGAAAATAGCAACAATGGTACTGGGAATACCACAAGGGCATAAAGGGCAAATACCAACAATGGTATGATAAAGGAGATACCTGTGGGAAGAGCAGAGTGTGAAAATAGAAAAAAAATAGTAATTTGACAGGAAAGAACTCTCAAATTCTTATAAAATTTGAAAAATATACCACTTAGCTGGAGAGCTCAGTGAAACGCTGCTATACGGCTGTGCGGCAAACGAGATCTGGGGTAACTGAGTGAAGAGCATTGTGGATAGCAGCTTAGCTCGAGAGTTTTTGGTGCACGCAAGCTTGGTATAAGACAGACTCTGTTCCGAGCCCCCATCAGTGATGAATAGGAAGAGGATTAACAACTTTAGATTGCAATGTTATATCAAGCAGAAATCTTTGCTATAGTAAGAGCTGGTGAACAACTTCATTTGGCCACCTGTGCGAAGTTTGTTGCTTATGGAAGTGAAGAGATCCAAACCAAAAGCTCAGTAATGATTTCATGTTATTTAGCTGGGAACAGTTAAAGCTTGCAATTTTATGTAGTCAGAAGACCTGTGCAGTCATTATTAGGTCTCAGACGCAGTTTAAAAAGGAAACTTCTTTCCATTACCAAAGTCGTCCATGTAAGTACATGTCTTAGTTCCAGTTTCAACGATGCTATTTTCTCAGAGTATTCCAATGTCTTCAAAGACAAACCAGGCAAACTTCCAGTTGTGTACTCCATGAAGTTAGACCCAGTGGTCAGACCAGCGAGAAAAGTTCCGAAAGGTATGCAGGACAAAGTCAATGTCCAGTTAGAAAAAAAATGGTGCAACAAGGTGCGATTTGTCCAGTCACAAAACCAATTGAATTGGTATCTTTCATGGTAGCTGCTCATAAGAAAAGCTCAGATGAAATCAGAATATGTACTGACCCAAGAGACTTAAACATTTAAAGAGGCCCCACCATCCTATGCATGCAGTCGAGGAGGTTGCTACCCTCATGCCAAATGCCACTGTTTTTTCCTAGATGCTGAGAGTTCATTCTGGCAAGTAATGCTTTATCACAAATCTTCACTACAGACTAAATTCATACCCCATTTGGTAGATACAAATTTCTCAGAATGCCATTTGGAATAAATTTTGCCGGTGAAGTCTTTCAGCCTGCACTGTAGCAAATTTTTTCAGGTTATCCTTGTGCTATAATAGTAGATGATTTACTAGTTGGAGGTAATGGTGAAGAGCAATCAACTTCAGTCCTCGGCCTCTTAGAAGGCGGGGGTTAGCTACCCCTGATTAGAGTTATTAGATCTACAGCCATTCTTATCATTTGTTTTTTAGGCATAGAGGCCTAAGCATGTGGCCTGGGCGTCGGTTTTTTAGACATGGATCGAGATTTAGGCCTAAGTATTGAAGGAGGCGTTGATTTAATATGCAAGTCTGTAGGCCTGAATACACCCTCAGAAGGTGATGCCTGCACAGCAACTCCAGACCCATCCAAGGTAGAGACATCCGCGGGTTCCATAGTTGAAGCATCTTGCGGCATACCAGACTCCGAATGGGTCTCAGTAGAGGCCTGCGAATCAGAAGTAGCAGGTATCAGGGGCTGCGAAAGTGCCTCACTGAGTACTGGCGAACTGACGACTGGCTTGGGGCACCGCACAGCAAGAAAGACTGACTTAATTGCGTCGGTTGCATGTTTTATACCCCTGACGACTTGAAGTCCTGGAATAAGGGACAGCAACCGACACAGGACTCAAGACTTTCTTAATCAGGTCAACTGAGGGTTACCTGCAAGAAGATAATCCAAATGCAATGACTGCAACAGTGAAACATGAAGAACATCAGACATTTCAGAATCCTAGTCAGAAGAATCATAACCAAAGTCAGTCCTAGGTCTTTTAGAGGGGGAAGGTTGGCTTCCCCCGATTAAAGTAACAAGGTCTTCAGCCATTCTTATTTGTTTTTTAGGCATAGAGGCCTGACTATGTGGTCTGGGCGTCTGTTTTCTAGGCATGGATTGAGTTTTAGGCCTTGAAGAAGAAGATGGCGTCGGTTTAATATGCAAGTCAGTAGGCCTGAATACACCCTCAGAAGCCAGTGCCTGCACAGCGGCTCCGGACCCATCCAAGGTAGAGACATCCGCAGGTTCCACAGTTGAAGCATCTCGCCGCATACCAGACTCCGAATGGGTCTCAGTAGAGGCCTGCGAATCTGAAGTAGCGGGTTTCAGGGGCTGCGGAAGCGCCTCACTGAGTACCAGCGAACTGGCGACTAGCTTAAGAGAAGCGTCGTCGGCAGCTTTGGACCTAGGCGGCCTGTCTCTGTCTTTATCTTTGCGTTTTTTCAGAATGTCAGTAGTCAGGTGGCTTACCAAAGCCATATCTGGATAATTGAACCGAGTACCAAAATATTTAGAAGTGTAACTATACCTACGACAAATAGTTTGTTGTTTAAATAAGGCACAATACCGACAGCGAGGTGTGTCATGGTGAGGGCCTAGGCAAGGAATACAGTACAAATGAAAATCTTTATGAGGTATTTGCTTTCCACAAGAAATACAGTTAATGACTTTTACTGACATCGGTTTAGAGCAAGAAAAAGTTTCTCCAATGGGGTACACTTAGCTTTAGTTGAAGACTTCGGTTCTGAAACTCAAAAACAAAAATTTCAGGAGTCGGCCAAACTGTACTTGCGAACTACTACTGCTTCGGGCACCACACGGCAAGAAAGACTGATAAAAATGGCGTTGGCTGCATGCTTTATACCCCTGACTATCTGATGTCATGGAAGATGAGAAAGCAACTGACGGTGGACCCAAGACTTTGATAATCAGGCTGACTGAGGGCTACTGCAAGCAGATAACCCCAAATGTGATGACTGCAACAGTGAAACACAAAGAACATCTGTCATCACTTTGGTGAACACCCTGAGGGCAGTGATGATCCCAAAGGGGAGCACTCTGAACTGATGATTGGCTCTCAGCCAGAAGCAACACCTAAAAATCAACTGTGATCAACTCCCAAACTGTTGGGTGTAGAGGAAGACGTCCCCCGACTGCCATCAGAGATGAACAGTCATGCAATCCTTCAGGGCTGCTTCAGGGGTCTGTTAGAGAAAATATCCAGAGACCCTTGGTTCCTCGGACCCCTTCTCCCATGAGGACACCAACCATCATATCCCCCCCTCTGCCTCTGGGGTAAAGAGTCCTGAGTATAGTGAGAAAAACCCTGAGACTTTCGGAACCATATCTTCTTCACCCCACACTGATTCTGGTTAAAGGACCGTTGCGGGATTGAGAAGCGAATCCCAATGGCAGACAAGGTCTTCCAGTCTTTCTCCCTCTGGACTAGGGTGTCTTGAACAATCTTACCTAAAAGAGTGCAACAGTCACAGTGGGCATTCGTAAACGATGCCTTGAAAGGCTCCAAGAAAGCACAAAGCCAGAGCCAAGTATGACGTCTAATGGCTACTCCTGTTCCAGACGTCCAAGAGGCACCTTCAGTAGAATGTGAATGGAGCCTCATGGAAGTGTTGGATATCAAAGTTAGGGTGGCCATATTGGAGGAGAACACCTATTCTGCAGACATGGACCCTGAAGCAGACTCAGTGACCTCTTTAAACAGGTCCCACTGTAGTCTCATGGGATGTGCCATGTAATTCAGAGCACGCAAAGTAAATGTGGTTGAAGCGCAAGTCCGCTTCTCGAAAAACTCCATGGCCCACAAGTCTCAGTCCGGCGTATGGACTGTAGCGCTCTCCTGAGAGAGCTCTTTCTTGGTGGCTGATGCACCCATCATGGCATCAACTGGGGATCCCTTAGACCAGTGTGGCCCGTCAGATGGAGCGCTAAGAATTTTGTCAGGGCACTTGGGGATAGGATCCACTGTGTCTGGTTCCTTCCATGCCCAGGTTGAAATTAAGTCCTCAAGAGGATCCATGGGAAGGGACTCCCAGGAGGTAGAGGTTCCTGTGCCAAATGCCCCCAGGAACACAGACACATCCAGGTTGTGTTTTTGGGTAAAACACCCACCCACGGTGGCACAGGATTTCATGTCTCCGAAGGAGACATCTGAGGGTGACCTAGGGGGTAACCCGCCCCTTCGTCCAAGTCTGTCTCTTCTGTGAGGGACTCTGGAGTGGAGTCCATGTGCCGCCTCCTGCACATATGTTTCCAAGGGGGCTCCTCGGGTGGGGTCACTGATGTAGACATGGAAACCTCAGGAAGCTCCCTGGGGGGGAACCACTGGGGTGGAGTGGTGACAGGCTGTTCCCTGAGGGGTCAGGATGGCGGATAAAGTACAGTTTTGTACCTACCATAAATGTAGATGTCCGAACTGGATAGCATCTGCAGTCATAACAAGTGGGTTGTCCTGTCGTCAGGCAGCCCTGCAGTCGGCCGGATTCCAAAGTCCGGGTCCGGCTTCGGCTGATGTCGCACTCCACCCGACGTCATCTCTGTTGGTCTTCGGGTATATAAGCATCAGCCGACGCCATTTTCCTCAGTGTTTCTTGCCCCAGATGCCAGTAGCCCTCTTGCAGGCTAAAATTTGGATAGATGCCAATGTTTCCAAATAGATAGAGGTAAACACAACAATAAGCATATATGTACATATATACAAACAAATACACCATAAAGACCCCCAACAGCTAGCTATTAGGAGGGTAAACACCCTAGGAGTACCACAGAGGGAAGGAGGGAGGGTAATCCTGACTGCAGATGCTATCCAGTTCGGACATCTACATTTATGGTAGGTACAAAACTGTACTATGTCCTTCATGGATGCATCTGCAGTCATAACAAGTGGGTAGAATACCATAGCCAACTAGGGAGGAGGATAAAAGTAGATTATGGTGTGTTTAGGATCCCTTGCAGTACAGCAGTGGCAAACCCTGCTCGGGATCTGGAATATAGAGGCAAATTATAATGCTTGGCAAATGTATGCACGGAGGTCCAAGTAGCCGCCTCAATAATGTCTTTGGTTGCCACTCCTCGTAAGAAGGCTGTGGTAGTGGCTGTTGCCCTTGTAGAATGAGGTCTTATGTTCTGTGGAATTGGTTTTCCATGGAAGGAGTAACAGTATCGTATGCAATTTCCTATCCATTTGGAGATTGTCTGTTTGGAAATAGCTTTTCCTTCCCTTCCTGTTGCATAGGCTACAAAAGTTGGTCAGTCTTTCTGCTATTTTTGTTCTGTCCAAGTAGTAGCGTAGCTGTCTATGTACATCCAAGGTATGCAGTATTCTTTCCCTCTGTTTTGTGGGTTGGGAAAGAAGGTAGGTAGGTGGATTGCCTGGTTTAAAGACACTCTGGATACCACCTTGGGCATAAATGTAGGATTAGTCCTCATGGACACTCTATCTTGGTGGAAGATTAGGAAGGGTTGCACTGCCATTAAGGCCTGAAGTTCTGAAACCCTCCTTGCTGAAGTAATTGCTAGTAGGAAAGCAGTTTTCCATGACAGGTGTTGTAGGTCTGCTGTTGCTGCTGGTTCAAAGGGTGATAGTGTCAACTTTTCTAGCACAAAGTTTAAATCCCAAGCTGGTAATGGTGGTTTCCTTGGAGGTTTTACATTCTTGATTCCTCTGAGGAACTGCCTGAGCAAAGGGTGCGAAAAACAGGTGGATCAAAGCTGTATTCTGCTGAAATAGCTGATGCATGTATCTTGATGGAGGAGTAGGACAGGCCTGAATGAAGAAGTTCGCCAGATACTCCAGAATGTTAGGCATATCTATGTTTGACACATCTTTTCCTCTTTCCGTACTCCAAATGACAAACCTTTTCCATTTTCCAGCATAGTTCCTTCTTGTTGAAGGTCTGCGCGCTTCAAGAATAATGTCTTTAACTCTTTGGGAAAGTTCTGGATTAGCTGCTGCTATGTGATGTTCCATGCAGTCAGTTGCAGCGTTTTAGGTTTGGATGTATGATGCTGTAGTTGTTCTGAGGTAACATCAAAGGCATCAGGGGTAATGTCCACATATTGTGCCGAGACATGCACTTCAGTAGTGGGTACCAGTGTTGTCTTGGCCAGTTTGGAGCTATCAGGATTATCCTTGGGCGTTCTTCCTTGATTTTTAGTAGTACCTTGTGTATCAAAGGAAGAGGTGGGAATGCATATGCTGTTAGGCCTTTCCAGTTGAAGGAGAGTGAGTCCACTTTCCATGCTAGTGGGTGGAATGTCCTTGTGCAGAATTTTTGAGCTGGTGATTGAGAGGTGATGCGAATAGGTCTATCTGTGGCATTCCCCATTTCTTTGAGATGGTCTTGAAGATATCCGGGTGCAGCTTCCATTCGTGGGCATCCGAAGTGGTTCTGCTTAATATGTCTGCTAGAGTATTGTCTTTCCCGGTACAAATATTGCCTGTAACTGAATGTTGTAGCTGAGTGCCAGGGTCCACAGCTCCAAGGTCATTCTGCATAGGGGTATGAATGAGTGCCTCCCTGTTTGTTGATGTACCACATGACTGTGGTGTTGTCTGTCCTTATCATCAACTGGCCCTCTTTGAGAAATGGTTTGAACTTTTGGATTGCCAGTTTTACTGCCAGCATTTCTTTTAGATTGATGTGCAGGTGAAGTTGATCCTGTGTCCACAATCCTTGCACGCATTTGTCCAGCATGTGGGCCCCCATCCTAGGTCTGAAGCGTCTGTTGTGATGGTCTGGCTTGGTTGACATCTGCGAAAGGGTAGGCCTGGGTTTGACTGGCATGCCTGAGCCCACCATAGGAACTCCTGTTTTAAGCATGGAATTAGTGGGATTTCTGTTTCTAGACTGTGTCTGTGTTGGGACCATAAATTCTTTAGGTACCACTGTAGTTTCCTCATATGTAGTCTGGCAAATGGGACCAAGATTATGCATGATGCCATGAAGCCCAAGGCCTGCAGAACTTTTCTTGCTGTTAACTTGTTCAGTTTTGTTAGTGCCAAGAAGTAAAGAGGAAGTTCTTTTGTTTTTCTGTAGTCAGGAATGCCATTTGTTGTACTGTGTCCAATTCAGCCCAAGAATGTCCTTGTTTGGGATGGTATCAGCCTTGACTTTTGTAAATTGACTGTGTATCCCAGTCCTTGTAGCAAGTAAATGACCCTTTGTAAATCTGTTGTCAGCTTGCTTTTGTTGTCCCCTTGTAGCAGGCAGTCGTCCAGGTATGGGTAAATTTGAATTCCCTGTAGTCTGCAATGGGCGATTACTGATGCCAGGCATTTTGTGAATACTCTGGGCAGTAGATAAGCCAAAGGGCAATGCTGAGAATTGATAGTGCTCTGATCCTGCAAGAAATCTGAGGTATCTTCTGCAGATTGGTCGAATGGGGACGTGCAGGTATGCCTCCTTGAGATCTAGAGTTACCAGCCAAGACTCCTTGCCCAGCATGGGAAGAAGTTGCTGTAGGGTCAGCATTTTGAATTTTGGGACAATGATGTATGTATTTAAGGTGGACAGGTCGAGAATTGGTCTCCAACTTTTTTCCTTTCTTGGAACTAGGAATAGTCTGGAATAGAACCCTTTCCTTGTTCTGCTGCTGGCACTCTTTCCACAGCTCTCATGTTTGCTAACTCCATTATCTGGCGTAGAGCCTCTGTTTCTTGATTTGGAGGTAGATTTGGCATTCCTCTTTTGACTGGTAAAGTGTGGAAGTGAAACCGGTAACCTTGATCTATGGTTTGTAAAATCCACTTGTCTTTTGTTATGTAGTGCCAGTTCTTTGAAAATAAGGTTAACTTTCCGCCTAGAGGAGCTGCTATTTGTTCCCTGGTAGGCGGATTTAGGATTAAGTCACTGTGGTTGTGCTGATGTAGTGGCAGTGGCTGTGTCTGTGCCTCTGTTGTTACCTTGCCACTGTCGTCCTCTGTCGGCACCTCCTCTGGATTGGTTTCTGCCTCTGGAACGTCCATTCCTTCCCCTTTGAAATTTTGTGGAGTCAGGAAAGGACCAATTTTGGCAGGCCAGTTCCTGCTAAACCTTGGGGTTGAGCCTGCAAGAAATCTTTAACAGTTTGAACAGATTTTGCCTTCTCTTCCATTTTCTTCATAACCTGCTGGGCAGGTGTACCAAACAAACTTGTCTTGTCCATAGGAGCATCTAGCAACTTAGCTTTAACATGATCCGGTAAAGCTTGTTCCTTTAGCCATGCATGCCTTCTTATCACTGTGCCTGTCATGGCTGATCTAAATGAAGCCTCCAGTGCATCATAGCCACATTTTAAGGAATGGTTGCTAACCTGTTGAATGTTATTTACCATCTCTAATACATATTTCTTATCAAGAGATTCATCAGTGGTTAGTTTTTAGTTAACTGATCAAGCATAAACTCTTGGTATTGTATCATGTGAAACTGACAGTTTAAAGCTCTAGCTGAGAGAGTAGCTGAAGTGTAGACCTTTTTACCCCATCTGTCTAATGACCTTGCTTCCCTTTCAGAAGGAATAGGGTTTTAGCTGTGGTCGGCTACTGCCTTGGGACCCTGGGATATAGTTTCTGGGTCTGCAAGTGGGGCCTTGTAAAGGTGGTGATGAGTATCTGGCACCCTGTAAAATCTGTCTGGTTTGGCAGGGGCTGGGGTAAAGAATCTGGAGCGGAGCAAACATCATTGAAAGCATCATCCACCACAGAGAGAACAGGAGGTATAGCTAAGGGCCTGTGCTGTGGGAGGTGCAGAAAGGTCCTAAGTCTTTTTCTGGAGTCTGAAAAATCCTGTTGCTGCCATTGGAACTGTTCTCGCATGGCATGCAAGGTTTCCCAAAGGAGAATTCTTCTGGTGGGGAAGCAGCTGGAATGGATTCTTCAGCATCAGAATCTTCAAAATTGGAGAAGGGAGCCTCTGGCTGGTCAGTTATGTCTGATTCATCAGCAGAATCATCAGAAGACACTGGCTCAGGGGCTCTGCCCTAGGTCTCTTCTCTGGGGGCTGAGAGGCCCTGTCTGGGTGAGATTGAGATCCTCTAATTAAAGAAATTAAATCTTCTGCCAAAGAAAGCATTTGAGAACTAGAAGAGGGCCTGGATGTGGGGGTTTAACAGGCACTGTTTTAGTAGTCTTGGCTGCTTTAGCCCTGGCGAAGGCCTTAATGGACATGGCTGCTGGAGGCCTAGCAGCACCACGTGCTGGGGTAGCGACATCCAAGGGATGGTGTCTGATAAGTCAACCACCGTAGTGGGTAAAATTTCTGAGGTCGATTCAAGAGTTGTAGCAGGGGCCTCAGTTGTAAGAATAGGTTCAGCTGTACTTTGATCAGTTTTTTCGGTTTCGCCGAAACCGAGACACTCGATTTGCTTTACCGTGGTTTCGGCGAAACCGCGGACCGCGATGTCGGTCTTTATCTTTGCGTTTTGGTAGATTGGGTAGTCGGAGGATCCGGCGGCATAATGTACGCAAAATCAGAACCGAAAAACTGTTCTGCAAACTCCGACCGGCCTAAGCGTTCGTCGGTTGAAAGAGGCACAGGCCGAACAGGCTGCTACGTCGTGGGCTGGGCCTAAACAAGGCAGACAGTAAGAGTGGAAATCTTTATGAGGTATTTGTTTCCCACAGGTTAAACAATTGTTAACTTTTTCTGACATCGGCTGAGGCAAGAAAGAGTCCCCAGGGTACTTAGCTTTAGAAGTCTTGAGTAGTATTCGGTAGAAGTAATCTCTGGATCCGACCGACCGGCACTTGCGAACAGCTTCTGCTTGCGCCACGGCAAGAAAGACTGGGGAAAATGGCGTCGGCTGATGCTTATATACCCGAAGACCAACAGAGATGACGTCGGGTGGAGTGCGACATCAGCCGAAGCCGGACCCGGACTTTGGAATCCGGCCGACTGCAGGGCTGCCTGACGACAGGACAACCCACTTGTTATGACTGCAGATGCATCCATGAAGGACATCGGACCAGAAAGAGAGGGAGCCAGTACAGAGTTCAAGGAAGACAGTGTCAAGGGTCTCTATGGAGCCGAGAGAACCCTCTCCACCACATCGAAAGCAGAGGGCGAGCGAATCCTGGTAGCAGAGAAGAGTAAAACCGAACCCGCCACACTCTGCACCAAAGGGGGAGCTGGATCCGAGCCTCCAGGCACTGAGACTCAGAGTGGAAGGGTCGACTCCGAAAACCTCAAAGCCAACATCCCCTCAGATTTGGACGCCGAGACTACAGCTCCGAGAGCCGGACGACTCCATAAGGGTTGGAGCCAAGCCACTCAGTGCAATAGTTGGCACTGAGGTACCTGGGACCATCGAAGGGAAACCTCAGACCAGACTACTCCAAAACCAGGGGGGTCGGATCAGAGAAGGAGCAATGGGAAGGAAAGAGTATGTGCTTCCAGCCCTGGAGGTTCCAGTCTGGGTCCGGATAAACCTCCGCATCATCCTGTCCACCTTGGCTTTGGAAAGGCTACAGGTGGGCCAGATAGCAGAAACCACTGCCCGGGCCTGGAGTGGCACTGAGGGAGGCAGAAAGGGGTGAACTGCCTCGGGGGATTGGCGAAAAATGTGGAGACCGGAGTCAAGGCAAGCTTCAGGTTGAATCTGGCCGAGGATTGGCTGGAGGTTCTTCGATGGAAGTGCAGTCAGGGGACCACTTTTAAGGCCTGTACCATTCATTGGGATGAGACTTCTCCCTGTCCCCAGACTTCTTTGAGGGAAGTGGAGTCCTAGAACCCGGGGTGGTAGAGGTAGTGGGAATGGCAGCCTCCGAAGGAAGAAGGCCCTTCAGAATTAGCTTGTTCCTCCTGTCGATCAATGCATGGGGGTTGAAGCTCACACATATCGAGCAGGTAGTCTCCAAATGCTGAACCCTAAACAAACACAGTGTGTGGCCATCAGAAGGGGGCAGCTTGTGGTCATACTCAGCACATTTCCTGAAGACTGGCTTGGAAGGCTCCGCCATGGCTAAAAGAAACATACACACGCGTACACACACTAGAGAGAGAGGAGAGAGAAAGGTGGGAAGAGATGGAGAGAGAGGGCCTTTATTAATTTTTTTTTTAAACCGACACTAGTGCACAGGGATAGGGTAGGTAAGGAAAGATAGTCACAGCTAGAGAAGTTTAGAAAGTAAAAGAAAAGATTTACTCGCAAAAAAAAAAAAAAGTTACGTTTTTACCATAACGTTCCATGTGAATTGTTCATCTTGCCTTTGTTCTTACGCACAGGTTCGGAGCCGACCCTTGGCTCCGAGTCGGCCACATCGCAAGCTCTGCATCTAAGAGAAACTCAAGGCCCAGTTCCCATCCCATGATCCCCTGCTGCTATCCCTCAGATCTAGTTTGCTAAGAAACCAGACTTCAATAATATAACTAACCCCTTTGCCAACTCTGTCATCCACACGAGATAGAAATACTCAAATTATATACCGACAGGCATACCATAATGAGTACACCTAAAGGAAGCAGATAGTGCCAGGTAACCCCAAGAAAGTAACCAGACACCAGTCACAACCGTTCTTCCAGAACGTGGAGGGGGGTGGAGGGAGGGATTGTAAGAACAAAGGCGAGATGAACAATTCACATGGAACGTTATGGTAAGAACATAACTTTATGTGAAATTTTTCGATCTCGACGTTTGTTCTTACGCACGGGTAGCGTCCCTAGCACCGCAATCCTGGGTGGCTCACAAAGAACATTCCTGAGAACCGTAGAACCAAAGGAATCCCTGTCCCTGGAGGTCCTGTCCACTTTGTAGTGAGTAATAAATGTATGAGGTTTGGCCCAAGTAGTCGCCGCATATATGGTATCCAACGGTAAACGATTGGAGTGTGCCAGAGAAGTGGAAACAGCCCTGGTAGAATAAGCTTTAGGTTTGAATGGAAGAGACTGCTTGGAGGATGAATAGAGAAAATTTATACAGTCTGACAGCCACTCAGATAGCGTGCATTTTGTCACTGCCAGTCCTTTATTTTCCGCAAAGGAAACAAAAAGTTGATCTGATCTCCTACATTCCTTGGTTCTGTCCAGATAAAATCTCAACTGTCTGTGGACGTCCAATTTGTATAACATGTATTCCAATTTATTAGAATGGTTCCTGAAAAGAGTGGGAAGTTCAATGGATTGATTAATATGAAATACTGAACATACTTTCGGCAGAAAGGATGGATTAGTACGCAAGGTGAATCTGTCTGTGTGAAAGACTATATACGGGGATCTAATCAACAATGCCTGTAGTTCCGAGATTCTGTGAGCTGAAGTGATTGCCACCAGAACCAGGGTTTTCCAGGATAGATACTTAAGTGGACACGTCGAAGCTGGCTCGAAAGGTTCCAACATAAGTTGAGACAGCATTAGATTCAAATTCCAGGGAAATACCAGGCTTCATATGGGTGGCCTGAGATGGAATGTACCCTTCATAAATGCTCTACAAAGTCTGTGGGACATAACTGTAGCTCCCCCTTCACCCACATGAAAATTTGATATGGCAGCTAGTTGAACTCTTATCGTGGATATTGAGGACCCTTGATGAAAGAGTGTGGAGAGAAATTCTAAAATTTTGTGAACAGGGGCCACTAAAGGATCTATACCCTGTCTGGAGGCCCAACACACAAAACGTTTCCACTTGCTCCTATACAGCTTTCTTGTGGAAGCTTTGTGAGAAGAAACTAAAATGTGCTGCACTGCCGGGGATAAAAGGTCCGATCTGGCTAGGTTGGGAAGTGGAGCAGCCAAGCTGTCAGTTTGAGGGACTGAAGAGATAGGTGAGGAACTCCTGATGAGTGGGTCAGCAGGTCTGGCACTGGGTCCAGAGTCCAAGGTTCCTCCATCTAGTGAGCTTGAAGAAAGGGAAACCAGATCTGTCGAGGCCAAAATGGTGCTATCAAGATGATCGTCCTTCCCAGACCTTTGGCTTTCTGTAGAAATTTGGGAATTAATGGAATAGGAGGGAAGGCATAGAGGAGACCCGGGGGCCAATCGTGTACCAGTGCGTCCCTGGGGGCACCCCCCGGAGAGGGAAGTAGGGCGAAGTAGCTTCTGCATTTGGCATTCAAGGGGGAAGCAAAGAGATTGCAGCAAGGCTGGCCCCATCTGCGGAAGATGTCCTCCGCAACTTGATTCTTGAGGGACTACTTGTGAGGTAACAGGATGGCTCTCCTCAACCTGTCCGCTATGACACTGGATGGTCCCAGGATGTGCGTTGCTATTAGAAAGCATCCGGTGGACACAGCCCATTGCCAGATTCTCAGGGCCTCTCTGCATAAGGGGTAAGACCTGGTTCCTCCCTGTTTGTTTATGTACCAGACTACTGACATATTGTCCGTCTGAATTACCACTGTTCCCAGAGGTAAGGAGTCGTGAAAGTGTTACAACGCCAAGAACACTGCTCTCAGCTCCAGGACATTGATGTGCAGGCTTGCACTCTATTTTTGACCACTCTCCTTGGACTGTTCTCCCCTGAAAAAGTCTCCCCCACCCTATCAGGGAAGCGTCCGTGGTTATTGTGGCTACGGGGGCAGGGAGTGCAAACTGACACCCCATCGTCAGTTCCTGATTGTTTATCCACCAACGGAGGTCCCACTTGCAAGTTTCCGTGATTAAGATTCTGTGTGACAAAGGTAACTGTTGGAAAGACCACTGAGCAAAGAGGAGCCACTGGAGGATCCTCATGTGCATTCTCCCTTGGGGAGCTGAAATAAGGGTAGTTGCCATCATGCCCAATACTTTCAAGACATGTACCGCGGGGACTTTTTTGTTTTGAAGAATAGAGACCTGATCCCTCAGGGCTGACACTCTTGCCTGAGGAAGTCTTATCCGTGCTACGGAAGTATCTAACTCCGCCCCTATGAATAAGATATGCTGTAAGGGCGACAAGGAAGATTTTTCGAAGTTCACTGTTATTCCTAAGCTGGAACAGAGGTTGATTGTATAGTCCCTGGCTTGCACTGGGTGATGCTTGGTGGTGGCACTAAGGAGCCAGTCGTCCAGATACGGTAACACTCTGAATCCCCGTTGTCTCAGTTGAGACGCCACTACTGCCATGCACTTGGTGAACACCCTGGAGGCTGAGGTGAGGCCAAAGGGCAGAGCTCGAAACTGAAAATGACTGGCTCCCAGACGGAAGTGCAGGTGATCTCTGGATGGCCTGGCCATTTTTATGTGGTAGTATGCATCCTTGAGATCTATAGAGCACATCCAATCGTTCGTTTGAAGAAACGGAAGAATCGATTGTAGCATGACCATCCGGAATTTTTCCTTCTTCACGAAGGTGTTGAGTCTGCTGAGGTCCAGTATTGGCCTCCAGTCCCCTGTTTTCTTTGGAACTAAAAAGAAAGTTGAGTAAGTTCCGGATCCTATTTGGTCCGCCGGGACTGGCTGGATGACTCTTTTTTTTCTAACAGTCTTTGTACTTCTATGGCTGCTTGATCCCGCAGAGCGGGTGGAACATCTGGGAATCTTTTTTTGGGGGGTGGTTTGTTTAGAAAGGGAATATCGTATCCTCTGGTTATTATGCTTTTTACCCAGGAATCTGATGTGAGATTTAGCTAGGCCTCCGGGTATAAAGCCAAGCGACCCTCAACTGCCTCCAGAGCAGGACAGCCGGGCCTCCACTCAGGAGTACTGGAAGGGCTTCCCAGGGACGGTATCCCTGTCGCCCTGATTTTGTGGACCCCCTCTGCCGCCTGGGCGGTGTCTTCCATTCCTTCCCACTCCTCTGCCTCTGGAGGGGGTATCGCTAGGTGTAGACTGGAAAGATCCCAGAGTCTTCCGGAATAAAAGTTACGTACTCACCATAACTTTCCATCTGAGTAGGTATCTTCATTTGTCTGCAACCTTTGGGGACACGGATCCGATCTCGGATCCGAGCCAGCAACTTTTACCACAGCATAGATCCGAGCTCCTAGCTCCTCCCTTTATCCATAATCCCCTGCCAACCCTAACTGACCTCAGATCAAGTTTGCCCGATATAAGCATTGTTATTGTGCCCCAGAAGGGGCTTATCCAAGACAGATCCTATAGGTCAGGGGGAAGGAGGGGGGGATGGTTGCAGACAAATGAAGATACCTACTCAGATGGAACGTTATGGTGAGTACATAACTTCTTAATCTGAAGTAGGAACTTCATTTGTCAGCAACCTTTGGGACAGAGTCCCCAGCTACCTGAATCCTGGGTGGCCTTTATGGAAGAACATTCCGGAGCACTGCAGAGCCAAAGGACGCCCTACCTCTGGAGACAACATCCAGTTTGTAATGGCTGATAAAGGTATGAGATGAGGCCCAAGTGGCTGATGAACAAATATCATCTAAGGGGACCCTAGATTTAAAAGCCGCCGAACTAGCGACGGCCCTAGTAGAATGAGCTCGGACTCCCTGGGGTGCAGGCCTTCCCGAACTCTGATACGCTAAGAGGACACAACTAGTTATCCACCGTGATAGTGTAACTTTAGAAATTGACTTGCCTAAACTTGTTTCGGCAAAGGAGACAAACAACTGGTTAGATTGCCTGTGACCAGCAGTCCGATGAGTATAAAAACGTAATTCTCTGTGCACATCCAAGGAATGCAGTTTATACTCTTCTTTGTTCTGGTAATGGGGAAACAACACGGGAAGATTAATAGATTGATTAATATTAGCTTCTGAAGACACCTTAGTCAGAAAGGACGGATTGATCCTGAGGTAAACTCTATCTGGATGGAAGGATAAATACGGCAGTTTAACACATAGAGCCTGAAGTTCAGAGACCCTTTTAGCTGAAGTAATGGCCACTAAGAAGGCCGTCTTCCAAGAGAGATATTTAAGATCAACCGTGGCCGCCGGCTCGAAAGGGGGGCTAGTCAAGGCTTGGAGAACCAAAGACAAATCCCATGGGGGTACTACCTCCCTGACCGGAGGTCTGAGAAGGAAGGTACCCTTGAGGAAAGCTTTACAAAGCTTGGAAGTAATTAGAGGGCCCGATTCATGCCCTACATGATAATGCGAAATCGCTGCCAGTTGTACCTTGACTGTAGAGCAGCTAGCCCCTTGATGAAAAAGGGTAGTTAAGAAATCCAAAACAGACGTGAGAGGTGCAGTGAAAGGATCCAAGTGATAGTACTCCGCCCAGATGGAGAAACATTTCCACTTGCTTCGGTAGACTCTTCTGGTGGAAGGTTCATGTGCTGCTACTAGGATGGCTTTGACTGGTGAGGAGATTCCGGGAGTCCTAATCAGGAGTGGAACTGGAGCAACAAAGCAGTCAGCTTGAGGGTGACCAGGTTGGGGGCCAGGAGACCCAGAGGGTGCGTAATGAGATCCGGGAGTGGATCCAGAATCCAAGGTGGATGAATTAGGTGAGACCACAGGTACGGGAACCATGTTTGACGAGGCCAGAATGGGGCAATGAGGATCATTTTGCTCCCCAGCCAACTGGCTTTCTGTAGGAGTTTCAGCATCATGGGCAAAGGAGGATAAGCGTAAAGGAGACCAGGAGGCCAAGCATGTACTAGAGAGTCTCTCGGGGACTCCCCGAGGGTGGATTAGAGCGAAGTAACTGTTGCATTTGGTATTTGAAGGAGAGGCAAAAAGATCGCAACAGGGTTGCCCCCATTGGGCAAATATTTGTTTTGCTACTAGAAGATTGAGAGACCATTCATACGGAGTCAGAATCGAACGACTGAGCCTGTCTGCTAGGATGTTGGACCATCCCGGAATGTGCGTTGCAGTAAGAAAGCGGTTGGTGGAAATTGCCCATTCCCACACTCTCATGGCCTCGCGACAAAGAGGATAAGACCTGGTTCCCCCCTGTTTGTTGATGTACCAGACAACTGACATGTTGTCCGTTTGTACTGCAATCGTCCCAATCGGGAGAAGGTTGTGAAGTGCCTGCAACATCAAAAGCACCGCCCTCATCTCTAGGACATTGATATGCAAAGAGGTCTCTGTGTCGTTCCACGTGCCTTGGACCGTTCTGTCTGAATAGTGCCCCCTCACCCCAGGTGAGAGGCGTCCGTGGTCACTGTGGCGACGGGGGGAAGGCATTGAAAATGGTCGTCCCGTGTGGAGACTCTGGGACTGGAGCCACCACATGAGCGACCCTCTGCAAGCCCTGCTTAGGGGAATAGGATGGGGCAGGGGGTTGCGAGACAGGGACCATTGTACTTGGAGGGTCCACTGCAGGACCCTCATATTTAGGCGGGCTAGGGGTAGTAGAGGAATAGCTGCCGCCATGGACCCTAGAGCCCTCAGGATCAATTCCGCAGGTGGAGCAGGAAGTATGAGAATGGCCTGGACATGCAACCTCAGGTTCTGAAGCCGATCAGGAGTCAGGAAGGCAAGCATTATCCTGGAATCCAATCTCTCCCCTATGAAATATATTACCTGTGTAGGGACTACAGAGGATTTGGTCATGTTGATAGTCAACCCTAGACGTGGAGCAAGGTCGAGAAAATAATCCCTGCCTGAACAGAGCAGATGCCTTGTTGGGGCGATGAGGAGCCAGTCGTCCAGGTACGGAAAGACCTGAATTCCCTGAAGCCTCAGGTGGGCCGCTATGACCGCCAAGACTTTGGTGAACACCCTGGGGGCTGAGGTGAAACCGAAGGGAAGGGCCCTGAACTGAAAGTGAATGGCTCCCAGCCGGAAGCGGAGGAACCTCCTGGAGCGTCTGTCCACTAGGATGTGGTAGTACGCAAACTTGAGATCTATCGAGCACATCCAATCGTTCTCCCGTAATAGGGGGATAATAGATTGCAAGGTGACCATTCGGAACTTTTCTTTGGGTACTGCCAGGTTCAGGAGAGAGAGATCGAGAATGGATCTCAAGTCCCCCGTCTTTTTTGGCACCAGAAAGAATCTGGAGTAAAACCCCGATCCGAACTGATCTGGGGGGACAAGTTGAATGGCTCTTTTTTGCAAAAGCTGCTGAATTTCTGTAGCAGCTGCCTCCCTTTGATTGGGTGGTACGTCAGGGAGGCTTTTGGTTTTGTGGGTTACAATAAAGGGAATTTGGTAATCTCTGGATATGATGCGAAGCACCCAGCGATCTGTTGTTATGGACTCCCACATTGCTAGGTGCTTCGAAAGACACCCCCCCCCCCGACTGCCTCCAAAATGGAGCAGCCGGGCAACCCCTCAGGGGGATCTGCGTGGGCCTCTCAGAGAAGGGTTCTCTGGACACAAAGTTTCTGGGACCCCCTCTGCCTCTTGGGCGGCGTTCCTCCCTGTCCTCCTCTGCCAAGAGAGGACTGGTTATCCGAAGCAGACTGGGACTGATGCGATTTTCGGAACCACATCTTCTTCTGACCCTTTTGGTTCTTAGAAAAGGACCTCTGGGGAGCAGAGAAGCGGACTCCAACGGCAGACAACATCTTCCCCGCTCTGGACTAAAGTAACGCGAACGGTTTTGCCAAAAAGTGCAGAACCATCAAAGGGGGGCATTCGCGAATAACACCTTAAAGGGTTCCAAGAAGTCACAGTGTCAGAGCCAGGCCTGACGCCTGATTACCAGGCCGGCTCTGCCGGCTCTAGTGGCTCCTTCAGTGGCGTGTGACAAGAGCTGCATAGAGGTGTTAGAAACTGAACGTAGAGTAGACATTAGGGAAGAAAATTAAGTTTTTCCTCTCACAAAATACTCTGAACTACCAGGAGCTCGAAATCCAGCTTGTAGGCTTGAAGCGCGGCAAGCGAGACCTGAGGTCAGTTAGGGTTGGCAGGGGATTATGGGTAAAGGGAGGAGCTAGGAGCTCGGATCTATGCTGTGGTGCAAGTTGCCGGCTCGGATCCAAGATCGGATCCGTGTCCCCAAAGGTTGCTTACAAATGAAGTTCCTACTTCAGATCCACATTTTTCTGCCTCATTGCCCTTTGGGGTACGGTCTAGAGGGGGCGGAAAAACGGACCCCTACGGCAGACAGGGTCTTTCCGTCTTGCTCGCACCTAGTGAGAGTCTCCTTCACTTTGGGCCCAAACAAGGAGGCACCATCAAAGGGGGCATTAGTAAAGGAAGACAAAGGCTTTCGCAAAGGAGCACAGGCGCATCCAGGATTGTCTCCGCAGAGCAATCGCTGAGGCTGCCGCCCTACTCAAACCTTCGGCCGCATATATGAGCCTCATGGACGAGTTAACTATTGAAGTAAGGGTGTTAAGCTGTGCTGTCACCTTGTCTGAGACAGCAGCATCTGTGGTACCATGGAGAGTATTCTCTCAACTCCTTAATGAGATCTCTCTGAAGGCGCGTAAAATGGGTAAGGTAGTTCAGCTATCACATGGTAAAAGTCGCTGAGCTAAACACGTGCTTCCCATACCTGTCCACAGTCCTAGAATCCTTGTTAGGAGGATGAACAGAGGAAGATGCTTTAGACATTTCTTTTTTGGTGGCTGCTGCAACCAACATAGCATCAACAGGGACTCCCTTGGTAAGGTAAGCTTCATCTTGGGGGGCAGTAATATATTTGGTCTCTGAGGGACTGGTTCTACGGTATCAGGGGCCTCCCACGCCCTTCGAGCTATTAAATCCATTAGCTCGTCGAAGGGCGGAGTCACCCAGTAAGTGGAAGGTTGAGCCCCAAATGCCTTCAGCAACACCGACTCGTCCTCAGTGGGGGCAAGTGTCTGCCAGCCACCCCTCTGTTTTAAAATTTCTAAGATGTCAGCGAATGAGACATCCTCGGGGGAGGACCGTGGGGACCCCTCTGACTCATCCAGGTCGGTGTCCAATGTCAATGATTCCTGTGGGGAATCAATGTGCCTCCTCTTGCACAATCTCTTCCTCGGAATTTCATCAGAGGGGACATCTGGTGAAGCTTCCGAGGAACAGGGTTCACACTATGGGGCTGGCTGAGGCATTGGGTCTCTAAGCTTGGTGGGGATCGAGGGCGCAGAAGCAGAACACGGTCCCTTCAGGGAAGGAGAAGTGGATTCTGATGATGTGAGTGTCTGACCAGACAAGACCTTCCTCATGGCGTCGAAGGCACCTGAGCCCCGGGCCGAGGACTCCACCGGATCCGAAGAACACAGTAGCTTCCCCGGTACCAGAGCCACGGGCTCCGAACCAGAGGACAAAGCAGAGCTAATCTGCGCCGAGGCCACGAGGGGAAGAGTCGGCACCGAAAGCTCAGTTAGGAGCATCTAATAACTTAGCTTTAACATGATCCGGTAAAGCTTGTTCCTTTAGCCATGCATGCCTTCTTATCACTGTGCCAGTCATGGCTGATCTAAATGAAGCCTCCAGTGCATCATAGCCACATTTTAAGGAATGGTTACTAACCTGTTGTATGTTATTTACCATTTCTAATACATATTTCTTATCAATAGATTCATCAGAGGATAGCTTTTTTGTTAACTGATCAAGCATAAACTCTTGGTATTGTATCATGTGAAACTGACAGTTTAAAGCTCTAGCTGAGAGAGTAGCTGAGGTGTAGACCTTTTTGCCCCATCTGTCTAATGACCTGGCTTCCCTTTCAGAAGGAATAGGGTTTTTAGCTGTGGTCGCGGCTACTGCCTTGGGACCCTGGGATATAGTTTCGGGGTCTGCAAGTGGGGCCTTGTAAAGGTGGTGATGAGTGTCTGGTACCCTGTAAAATCTGTCTGGTTTGGCAGGGGCTGGAGGTAAAGAATCTGGTGCAGAGCAGACATCATTGAAGGCATCATCCACCACAGAGAGAACAGGAGGTATAGCTAAGGGCCTGTGCTGTGGAAGGTGCAGAAAGGTCCTAAGTCTTTTTCCTGCTGCTGCCATTGGAACTGCTCTCGCATGGCATGTAAGGTTTCCCCAAAGGAGAATTCTTCTGGTGGGGAAGCAGCTGGAATGGATTCTTCAGCATCTGAGTCTTCAAAATTGGAAAAAGGAGCCTCTGGCTGGTCTGTTAAGTCTGATTCATCGGCAGAATCATCAGAGGACACAGGCTCGGGGGGCTCTGTCCTAGGTCTCTACTCTGGGGGCTGAGAGGCCCTGTCTGGGTGAGATTGAGATCCCCTAATTAATGAAATTAAATCTTCCGCCAGAGTAAGCATTTGTGAAGTAGAAGAGGGCCTGGTTGTAGGGGTTTAACAGGCACTGTTTTAGTAGTTTTGGCTGCTTTAGCCCTGGCAAAGGCCTTAATGGACATGGCTGCTGGAGGCCTAGCAGCACCACGTGCTGGGGTAGAGACATCCAAGGGGATGGTGTCTGATAAGTCAGTGGCAACCACCGGAGTGGATAAAATTTCTGAGGGCGATTCAAGAGAAGTAGCAGGGGCCTCAGTGGTAGTGATAGATTCAGCTGTACTTTGATCAGTTTTCTCGGTTTCGCCGAAACCGAGACACTCATGATTTGCTTAACCATGGTTTCGGCCGAAACCGCGGACGCAGTGTCGGTCTTTATCTTTGCGTTTTTAGCAGTTTGGGTAGTCGGAGGATCCGACGGCATAATATACGCAAAATCAGAACCGAAAAACTGTTCAGCAAACTCCGACCGACGCCTAAGCGTTCATCGGTTGAATGAAGCACAGGCCGAACAGGCTGCTACGTCGTGGGCTGGGCCTAAACAAGGCAGACAATAGGAGTGGAAATCTTTATGAGGTATTTGTTTCCCACAGGTTAAACAATTATTAACTTTTTCTGACATCGGCTGAGGCAAGAAAGAGTCCCCAACGGGTACTTAGCTTTAGAAGTCTTGAGTAGTATTCGGTAGAAGTAATCTCTGGATCCGACCAACCGGCACTTGCGAACAGCTTCTGCTTGGGCCACGGCAAGAAAGACTGAGGAAAATGGCGTCGGCTGATGCCTTTATACCCGAAGACCAACAGAGATGACGTCGGGTGAAGTGCGACATCAGCCGAAGCCGGACCCGGACTTTGGAATCCGGCCGACTGAAGGGCTGCCTGACGACAGGACAACCCAGTTGTTATGACTGCAGATGCATCCATGAAGGACATCTGCAAAAAACACACTAAGAATAAATATATAAATATATATATGTATATAATTATTATTACAAAAAAGCAGTATTATTATAGAAAAAATTCTGCCAGAGCCCTGACAAAAAAAAACAGCCTACTGCCTAGGAGCAGCCACTCCTACAACTATAACTACTAATATTAAAGAGGATATACCTAAATAACATACACACACACACACACACAACTCTTAAAATTAACTTATTAATAAAAAAGCTATTTTTAACTCATTACAGCCAAGTGACGTCTCCAGGTGTTTCTGCAGTTACACCCTACTGCTCCTCTAGGCGTCAAATATTGCCTGTTCATATTTGCATTAACAATTCCAAAACCATGTTACATACAAGGTATCGGAAAATTTTATCTTAAAGCATACATGATAGCAAACACAACTGTATTGATATAGGACCTCTGTCAATGGGTATTTGTTAAAAATGTAAGGTGATAACTTAAATTTTTAAATGCTGAAGCCACGCCCACTAGGAGTTAAAGGTACACACTCAAAAGAGCTCTACTGGAGGGAATGACGTGAATAAGTAAAGTTTTACTGGCCCGGGCTCTCCGTTGACGTGACCTGTTGCAGCGGCAAACTAGATCTGAGGGATAGCAGCAGGGGATCATGGGATGGGAACTGGGCCTCAAGCTTCTCTTAGATGCAGAGCTTGCAATGTGGCTGACTCGGCGAACCCGTGCGTAAGAACAAATGGTGAGATCGAACAATTTCACATAAAGAAGTTATGTACTCACCATAAATTTCCATCTGAGTAGTTACACTTCATTTTTCTGCAACCTGTGGGTATTTGGATCAATATCACATCCGAACCAGCAACTTTTCAAGCATCTGCTCTGAACTACAAGCTCCTCCCCCTTACCCATAACCCATCACCATCTCCTACCTTCCCTCATATCGAGTTTGCCACTACTCAAACCAATCAGCAACTCAACTTACAATAAACCATGAGAAGGTTCGGGGGAAGGAGGGTGGAAATGTTGAAGAAAAATGAAGTGCAACTACTCAGATGGAACATTATGGCGAGTACATAACTTCTTTCTCTGAAGTAGTTAACTTCATTTTATCTGCAACCTGTGGGACAGAGTCCCCAGCTACTCAAACTCCTGGGAGGCCCTCATAGAAGCATATTCCTGAGCACTGCAGAGCCGAATGATGCTCTCCCTCTAGAGATCAAATCCAACTTATAATGAGAAATGAAGATATCTGACCTTGCCCAAGTTGCTGCCGCACAAATGTCGTCCAATGAAACCCTAGACCAAAGGGCAGAAGTCGCCATAGACCTGGTAGAATGACCTTTAATAGGACCAAGCGGGGACAGACATTTGTCTTTGTAAATTTGCAAAATACATAGTGAAATCTATCTAGCTAAGGAAACCTTGGAGATGACTTTACCCAAAAAGGGTTTAGAAAAGGACACAAATAACTGATCAGAATTGCAGAAGGGCTTTTGTTCTGTGCAAATAAAAACAAAGTTGTCTATGAACATCTAGCAAATGCAGTTTATATTCACCCTTGTTCTGGAAATTTGGAAAAACAAGCAGGTTAATTGTTTGATTAATGTTTGACTCAGAAGCTACTTTTGGTAAGAAAGAAGAGCTTGTGCGGAGAGAAACCCTGTCCTTATGGAAGATCAAGTACGGGGGCACGGCAGACCAAAGCCTGAATCTCAGAAACCCTCCTAGCTGACGTAATGGCTACTAGGAAGGTTGTCTTCCAGGATAAGAAATTCAAATCTACTGATGCTGCAGGTTCGCAGTGGGGAGCAACTAAAGCCTGGAGAACCAAGGTAAGGTCCCATGGAGGAATGGAGTCAGAGGACGCAAAACAAAGGTGCCTTTAAGGAAAGCCTTACACAGTCTAGAAGAGGCCAGGGCATTCATGTCCTCGCCGACATGGAAATTCGAAATAGCTGCCAGTTGCACTTTCACAGTGGAAGAACTAGCCCCTTGCTGAAAAATGTTGGCTAAGACATCCAATAATGCAAGAACAGGGGTTGTAAAAAAAATCCAGGTTTCTCAAAGAAGCCCAAACAGAGAATCGTTTCCATTTACTGCAGTAAACCTTCCTAGCGGAAGCCTTATGATACTCCACCAAAATAGTTTTTACTGAAGATGAAAGACCGGGAATCCTGGCAATCAAGGGAACTGGAGCAACCAAGCAGTCAGCTTGCGGCTGTCCAGGTTGGGTGGACAAGGTGCTCGAGGGATGAGAAATGAGATCAGGGCAGGGATCCAGAACCCAAGGAGGAGCTAGAACATGAGACCAGAGGAAGGGGAACCACACTTGAGGCCAGAACGGGAAAATGAGGATCACTTTGCATCCCAGTCGGCAAGCTTTCTGAAGAAACTTCGGAATGAGTGGTAACGGGGGATAAGCGTACAGTAACCCGGGAGGCCAAGCATGGACTAGAACATCTCTGGGGGGATTCCCCTGGTGATGGAATCAGAGTGAAGAACTCGTTGCACTTCGAGTTGGAAGGAGATGCGAAGAGATCGCAGCAAGGCTGACACCACGCAAGGAAGATCTCTTCCGCTACTGACTGTTTCAGAGACCACTCGTATGGCATTAGAATAGCCCAACTCAATCAGTCCGCTAAAATGTTGGAGTGTCCCAGGATGTGCGCTACAATGAGAAACTGACTGGTGGAGATCGACCACTCCCATACTCTCATGGCCTTGCGACACAGAGGGTAAGATCTGGTTCCTCCCTATTTGTTGATATACCAGACAACTGACATGTTGTCTGACTGAATTGCAATAGTCCCCAGAGGAAAAACAGTGTGGAAGGCTTGCAATGCTAAAAGCACTGCTCTCATCTCCAGAACACTGATGTGCAATCTGGTCTTGATATGGGACCACGTGCCTTGGACAGTCTTCCACAGATAATGCCCCCCCCCCCTGAGCTGGCAGGCGTCCATGGTCACTGTGGCTTGGGCTGTGGCTGAAACAAATGGGCATCCCGCTATGATCTCCAGGGATTGGAGCCACCAGAGGAGTGAAGCCCTGTAGGTTTTGCTGATTTGAATTGGATATTCCATGGGGAGATCTAGCCAAGACCACTGTACAGCTAGAGTCCATTGAAGAACACGGATGTGAAGATGCTCACAGGGAAGGATAGAGATTGCTGCAGCCATAGAGCCCAGGGCTCTGAAAACATCGCCCGCCTTCGGTAACCTAGGGCCAAGAATTACTGATATATGGGGCCATATACTCTGGACCCTGTCTGGAGTTACAAAGGCTTTCAGATGAAGGGTGTCCAGCCGTGCCACGATAAAGTCCAAGATCTGCACCTGGTCTAAGAGGGACTTGGAAACATTGATAGTGATCCCTAGCCAGTCTGCAAGATGAAGAAAGGAGTCTCTGACCTGGCAAAGAAGACGCTTGGTGGAAGCAGTGAGGAGCCAGTCGTCTAGGTAAGGGAATACTTGAATTCCCTGAAGCCTCAAGTGAGTAGCTACGACTGCCATTACTTTGGTAAACTCCCTGGGGGATGTGGTGAGACCGAAGGGTAGGGCTTTGAACTGGAAATGACTGGTTCCCAGCCAAAAGCGAAGGAATCTCCTGGAGCTTCTGCAAATGTTGATATGGTAGTATCCAGCTGCATTCTCAAAGATATGGTAGAATGGATTGTAGGGTGACCATCCGGAATTTCTGTTTGCCGAAAGCCAGGTTTAAGGTTAACAGGTCCAAAATGGGCCTGAGGTCACCAGTCTTTCTTAGCACTAAAAAGAACCTGGAGTAAACGCATGACCCAGACTGATTGGGGGTGAACGGTTCGATGGCTCGTTTGCAAAGCAGCTTGGAAATCTCTAGCGCTGCCATCTCCCTTTGAGTGGTTGAGACATCTGGGAGGTGCTTTGGTTGGGGAAGAGAGGTAAACGGGATGGTGTAGCCCCTGGATATTATTTGAAGCACCCAACGATCTGCAGTTATGGACTCCCACGCTGTTGGGTGCAATGAAAATCTTCCCCCAACTGCTTCCAGAGTAGGACAGTCGGGCAACCCCTCAGGGCTGCTGCATGGGCCTATCCGAGAAGGGTTCCCTACCCAAAGTTCCTTGGACCCCCTCTGCCTCTGGAGCAGTGTCTGTCCTGTCCCCGTCTGCCTCTAGGGGATGAGGTGTCCTGAGAATACCGGGAAAACTGATTTCCAAAACCACATCTTCGTTTGCCCTCTCTGATTCCTAGAAAAGGATCTTTGAGGACTAGAGAAGCAGATTCTGACGGCAGACAAAGTCTTCCTGTCTTTTTCACTCTGGACAAGGGTGTCATGTACAGTCTTCCCAAAAACAGAAGAGCCATTGAAGGGAGCATTCATGAAAGACGCCTTTAAGGGGTCCACAAATTGACAGTCTGAGCCAAGCCAGTCCAGAAACCCTAGCTGCTCCTTCCATAGGATGGGAAAGGAGGTGCACAGACGTGCTTGAAATTTACTCCAGAGTCAACATTTTCACGGAGATCAGATGCTTGTCCTCCAGCGACAAGGACTCCGGGGGCGTCTCAGCTAGCTCAGTGACTAGGTCTCGCTGCAGTCGTATAACATGTGCCAAATAATTCAGCGCTTGGATGGAAAACGTTTCTGAAGAATAGACTCGCTTCCCTAATTGATCTAAAGCCCTGGACTCCTTGTCCGGAGGGTGGACCAAGGAACTTTCCTGAGCAAGTTCCCTCTTTGTGACTGCTGCAACCACCATAGCATCCAAGGGGGATCCTTTATACCAGGCCTGTCTGTCCGAGGGTGGACAGAGGATCTTGTCTGGGCATATAGATATCGGCTCTATGGTGTCAGGCTCCTTCCATGCAATGTGGTGATAAGATCCACCAAGGGATCTGCCGGCAGGGACACCCAGGATGTAGATGAACCCATGCCAAAAAGCCTCCAGGAACACTGCTTCATCCATAGAAGGGTTTGGGGCTGACCAACCTTCCCTCTGGCGGATGATCTCCATGATGTCTCCAAAGGAGACATCCTCGGGAGGTGACCTGGGGGAACCTTCTCCATCTAAATCAGTGTCTTCTGTCAAGGACTCGGGGGAGTCCAAGTGCCTCATTTTACACGTGTGCTTATGAGGACTCTCTTCAGTGGGACTCTCTGAAGAGGGCTCGTGAGCAGTGGAGGGGATCCTCTAGGGGAACCGCCTGGGGCTCCTCTAACACGGGCTGCCCCCGGGACAAGCTGAAGGAAATCATAACTGAATCAGACAGAGTTTGGGCGGAATCCAAGGAAATAGGCTGGGGTCCAGATCCTTGGGAAAAGAACCCTCTCCACCATGTCGAATGCTGATGGAGAGCGCACCTCCTTAGTGCCCCAAAGGAGGAATCTCTCCCTGGGTCCGCCGTGAGGATCAGGGGCAAGGCTAGGGTAGCCGGAGCTCTGAAGGAACGGCTCGGATCAGACAAAGTCGGAGTTGAAGACACGTCCATTCCCTCAGGTCAGACTCCCAGTCCTCGGCCCCGAGAGCTGGTCGGATACGAGGAACTTAAGGTAATTGCCGGAGTCGAGGTTGGAGGAAAGTACAGCTGTGTACACTAACCATAAATGTAGATGTTCGAGTGTATTCACTGTTGCAGTCATTACATTTGGGTAATCTGCTGGCAAGTTGCCCTCAGTCGGCCTGATTAACAAAGTCTTGGGTCCAGCGTCAGTTGCTGTCCCTTCTTCCATGACGTCAGGTCGTCAGGGGTATAAAACATGCAGCCGACACAATTGCATCAGTCTTTCTTGTCGCGCGGTGCCCGAAGCAGAAGCAGTTCGCAAGTGCCGGTCGACCAACTCCTGAAATTTTTGTTTTCGAGTTTCAGAACCAAAGTCTTCAACTTAAAGCTAAGCACCCCATTTTCCTTGCGCCTTACTGATGTCAGTAAAAGTTAATAATTGTATTACTTGTGGGAAGCAAATACCTCATAAGGATTTTCATTTGTACTGTATACCTTGCCTAGGCCCTGAACACGACGTACCTTGCTGTTGGATTTGTGCTTTATTTAATCAGCACACTATCTGTCCTCGGTACATTTTTGCTTCAAAATATTTTGGTTCTCTGTTTAATTATCCAAAAATGACGTCTGTTAGCCATCCAACTAATGGAATTCTGAAAAAACACAAAGAAAAAGACAGAGACAGGCCGTTGAGGTCCAAAACTGCTGACAATGTTTCTCCTAAGTCAGTCACCAGTTCGCTGGTACTCAGTGAGGCGCTTTCGCAGCCCCCTGATACTCGCTACTTCTGATTCACAGGACTCTACTGAGACCCATTCGGAGTGCGGTATGCTGTGAGATGCTTCACATATGGAACCCGCGGATGTCTCTACCTTGGATGGGTCCGGAGCCGCTGAGCAGGCACCGGCTTCTGAGGGTGTATTCAGGCCTACAGACTTGCATTTTAAACAGACTCCAACTTCAGTGCTATGGCCTAAATCTCGATCTATGTCTAAAAAACTGATGCCCAGGCTACATGTTCAGGCCCCTATGCCTAAAAAACAGATGATCAAAACGGCTGAAGATTTAATTACTCTAATCAGAGGTAGTCAACCCCCTAGTCTGAGTGCAACAATGAAACACGATGAACATTCTTAAGGTAATCGCCGGAGTCGAGGTTGGCGGAATGGTCGGCGCCAAACCCCCAGCTCCGAAGATCCTCAGATCCATAAACCCCGAAACCGCAGGCCGGATCAGGGAAGGAGAAATCAGATGAAAGAAGGGCATGGAGGTTCCCCCTCCAGAGGGGGAGGGGCGTGGCAAGACTCCCATCTGGATTTGGGTCCTAATAAATCTCATCATCCTGTCCATATCCAATTCAGAGAGACTCTGAGTCGAGCGCGAGGAAGCGACCAACTTGGACCTGGCTGGATGCTGCAAAGATCTCAATGAAGGCCTCGGTTCCAAAGGCTCCTTCGGCTCCGGGGAGAATCTAGGGGAGAGGAGCCGAGGAGAGAGAGGTCTCGACACCTTGGAAGGCGGGCTAGGGAAGGACTCTCGATCTGGAGACCGTTTACAGGGCCTATCCTCCTTCTTTTCTTTGTCTCTTCCTTTGGCCTCCCCTTCAGCAGGTCTAGCGGGAGGGTGAGTCCAAGCCTGGGGGGGGGGGGGTTGGGCAGTAGATGTGGAAGCAGAGGTTGATGAGTCCAGCGTGTAAGCAGGGAGAAGGCCTTTAGCCACCAGTTTGGCCTTCCTCTCCTTCAAGGCCATAGGGTTAAACCCAATGCACAAACTGCGCTGGACTGACAAATGGGGAATGCCCAGGCAAATAACACAGAGTGTGACCATCCGCCGGTGAAAGTTTATGGCCACACTCTGTGCATTTCTTAAAAGTAGATTTAGGCTGATCAGCCATTGTACACACACAGCCACATCTACCAAACTCCAACACACTACGACCATGCACAACTAGGGGAAAGGGAGGGCCTACATTAAACTACTTCACCAAACTAAACTTTTTTCTTTATTTTACTGACAAACACACGTTTTTGTGGAGGAAAGGGAACTAACTGAGAACAAACTCTCACTACACACAAAAAAAGACCAAAAGGCACTACAACCCTAATGCTCAGCGTTATGGAGACCACAATGCTGATGCACGAAGCGGCAAACGAGATCTGCAGGAAGGTAGGAGATGGTGATGGGTTATGGGTAAGGGGGGAGGAACTGGAAGCTTGGAGCAGATGCTTGAAAAGTTGCTGGCTCGGATCCGATATGGATCCGAATACCCATAGGTTGCAGATAAAATTAAGTTAACTACTTCAGACAGAAGTTTAACCCTGAGGAAAACTTGAAGCTACAATCCACGCTGCTGATCACACGATCAGCAAACAAGTTCTGGGTGGGAGGAGGGAGACGGGGGTATTATGGCTAGGGGAGGAGCTTAAAGCTTGGATCCAAAGCTGGAAAATGGGGCCGAGTTGGATCCATACTGGATCTGTCTTCCCGCAGGTTGAAAATAAAATGAAAACAACTTCAGATCGAGCAGTTTTTTTCGTCCATTGAAAGAGAAAGAGTAAGACACAGTGAAGATGCAAATGGTGAAAGGTTTTGATCGAATTGGTCAAGTGAGAGGTATACATGCTGAGCAGAGATCCTACTTAGTGGAATCTGAGGGTATAGAATACAGAAGGAATCTCAGGCATCTTCTTCTGGTGTCTGAATCGATATCGCAGCATCGTCCCTGTGATACAGACTCTAGATCTCAGAGCAACCCAGACTTTGTTCCTGTTGAAGAACATGTCTCAGTACCTATTCCCACTCCTGATGATGTCCCTTAAGTTGAACATTCATTAAAGACTATCCTTGTTGCCAAACCCAGTTCTAAATTTTATGTTACACGATCAGGTTGTATTTCTAGATGTAGTGTAAAATGCACAGCAACCTGGAGAGGGCTGTTTTATTTGTATTTAGTTCTGTATGACTGCATGTCAAAGAATGTTGTAATTTCCAATGTAAGACTTGCTTCTCAAAGAGGGAGGATGTAGAACAGAGCATGTGTTGTAACTTTAAGAAGCATTTCAAAGTGAGGGCACGTGCATATAAATAGAGAGCACGTTCAGGCAGCACTGCCATTTTGACAAAACAACCAGAGTGTTAACATGTACGAATGCAGCAGTCAAGTCTGTTTATAAGTTTAAGTTACTAAGCCACAATCCTGATGCATCTGTATATAATAAAGCTGCTTGAAATGAACCCTCAACTGTTCATCTGTTTTATCCTGATCAGATGAGCCACAGGCACCATCACAAACAGGTTTATAAAAGGAAGATCCAAACTGGTCTCCAAGCGTTTTTTTTTTCCCCGTCTGGCACTAGGGAAATCCTTGAATAAAAACTCTTTCTACCGGAGAGGGAACTGGATATACCACTCCTTGGGACAGCATGTGATGAAGAACCAGTGGAAACAAAACAGTTTGATCTGGAGGAAGATGCATGACCCCCTAAAAAGGAAAAATTTCCTCCCACCGCCATCTGTAACCATGAAGGATTTTCAGAACCCATTTGCCTGAAATTATCTGTTGCGAAAGAAAAACAAAAATGGAAATTCAGACTTTCTGGAAGAAAAAAGGGCCAGGGCTGGAGGGGGTCACAAGGTCTCCTTAAAAGTCATTCAAACTTGTTGGACCTTTGTTGGTTTTGGGAGATTCAAAACTTCTTTTTAAACCCTCTTCTTTTCTTAAATGTCTGCCTGCATTTTGATGAAACTGTTTATTCTGCTTTTTGCCATGAGGAGAGAGAAAATCCTTTGGAAAACAATTGGAAAAGGAACCCTGAAAAACTTGGAGATTACCTGGATCACTTTGCCCCTTTCATCACACTTCTTGATCACCTCTGCAGCTGAGGGGTCAAAAATTAAATCTCTATCAGAGTGAATTTAAAAAGAAAATCTCATTTTTAATATCATCTGGAAGGTTCTGAGAATGCATCTATGCAATCCTGTTCAAAACAGTACCAGTGACCATAGCCCTGGAAGAAGTATCAAGAGTCATACCCACACTGTTAACAATGAGAACTGACTTGTGCAACAGAAGAAACTAGTTATTTAAAGCAGACTTTTCCTCACAAGGAGAAACTGCAAATAAAAACATTGTTCATACATTCATACTTACCAGAAAAAAGTAACACATGAGACTGACAATTCAAAATTCTGTAAATAAAAATTACAGAAGTATACGCTTTTTCCCATACCTATCAAACATTTTTCCATCCTTAACAGAAAGAGCAAGACTGGAATTTACTAGGCACTCAGCAGTGAGATCAATTGCCACTACAGTTGCTGGGCCAGGTTGGGAATAGCGTACAAAAAATTTAAAAGACTGAGGAACTTTATAAATCTGCCTTTTAAGGGACAGCTGGCTGACTACCAGGGAAAACTGCTGGCAGTAAAAAACACATCCTCTAAAGCAGGCAGAACAGGAAGAATGGGTGTCAGATCTGGAAAATCCTTATGTAACATTACTTTCAGAGGGACTAGAAACCGCAGTGTTCTTCCTATGAAAACACCGTCAGTCTAGCAAGAGAGAAAAAAAGTATAGTTGTGTATACTTACCATAAATGTAGATGTTCGAGCGTATTCACTGTTGCAGTCATTACATTTGGGTAATCTGCTGGCAGGTTTCCCTCAGTCGGCCTGAATTCCAAAGTCTTGGGTCCTGCGTCGGTTACGGTCTCCTCATCCATGACGTCAGGGGTATAAAACAGGCAGCAGACGCCATTTTCTTTAGTTTTTCTTGCCCCAGATGAGCAAATATACCACATAGGTTGTAGAAGACAGAGAAGAAAAGAAACTCCAGAATGACTGGGGAATGGCAGGCGGGTAAACCTGGACTGCAACAGTGAATACACTCGAACATCTACATTTATGGTAAATGTACACAATTGTCCTATGTTCTTCGTGTTTCACTGTTGCAGTCATTACATTTGGGTAGAATCCCAAAGCTATGGTTGGGAGGCTAGAGCTAAACAGCATTAGGTGCGGCTATAAGGCCCTGCAGAACTGCAGTGGCAAAGCCTGCCCTGGACTTAGGCAAATGATAATGCTTTGTAGAGGTGTGAACAGAACTCCAAGTAGCAGCCACTAGAATGTCTTTGGTTGGTACTCCTCTGAGAAAGGTTGCTGAAGCAGCTGCAGCTCTGGTGGAAAGAGACCGAATGCCCTTGGGCACAGATTTACCATGGTGTAAGTAGCAGAAACGGATGCAGTGGCTTATCCACTTTGAAATTGTCTGCTTTGAAATAGCCTTTCCTTCTGATCCTGCAGCATATGTCACTAGTAATTGCTCAGTTTTTCCTTAGAGCTTTAGACCTGCTCAAGTAGAATCTAAGCTGTACATTCAAGGAATACAGAATTCTCTCCCCCTTGTTCTGCGGATTTGGATAAAAGGTTGGCAGATGAATTGTTTGGTTAAGAGCCACACTGGAAACCACCTTAGGCATAAATGAAGGATTTGTCCTCAGAGACGCCCTGTCTTGGTAAAATATGATAAAAGGCTCTACACAGCCATGAGGGCCTGTAGCTCTGAAACTCTTCTTGCTGAGGTAATTGCTAGTAGCAGAGATGGTTTCCATGATAAGAACTTTATATCAGCGGTAGCAGCTGGTTCAAATGGAGGCAGGGTGAGCTTTTCCAATACATAATTGAGGTCCCATGCAGGTAATAGTGCTCTTCTAGGAGGCCTTAAATTTTTGGCTCCTCTAAGATACTGCTTTAGTAAAGGATGAGAAAAGATTGGTGGCTCTGTATTGTAATGAGCCGAAATGGCAGAGGCATAGATTTTAATTGGAGAGAAAGATAGGCCTTTGTCTAGCATCTCAGTTAAGTGTTGTAATATCTGAGGAATATTTGGTTCTGCTGTATCGGTTCCTTGCGCTTGACTCCAAGCACAGAATCTCTTCCATTTATCAGAGTAAGATTTTCTAGTACTAGACCTTCTGGCTTCCAAAATGACATCCATCACAGCTTTACTGAGAGACGTTGTTTGTATAACTACATGATCAGCCTTGCTGCCATGTTCAGTGTTGAGTTAATTGTGCAGGATCTGATTGTTTTGCTGGGACAGTAGTTGAGGTCTGAGGTAAGGTCCAAGCTGGGTATTGAGACAAGTTCCTTAGGACTGGGTACCAGTATTGGTGGGGCCAGTCCGGGACAATTAGTATCATCTTTGGTTTCTCTTGTCTGACTTTTAGAAGGACCTTGGGAAGAAGCGGCAGAGGAGGAAAGGAGTAAACTGATAGGTTTTTCCAACTGAAGGATAGGGTGTCCACTTTCCATGCTTGTCTGTGATAAGTCCTTGTGCAAATAGATCTATGTCTGGGCTCCCCCATTTCTCTGTTATCATGCTGAAGATTTGTGGATTTAGTTTCCACTCGTGAGGGTCCATAAGGTTTCTGCTTAAATCGTCTGCCAGAGTATTTTGCTTTCCTGGCAGAAATTGAGCTTGGAGATGTATTTTGTAGGTCAAAGCTGTGCCCCACAGTGCCATGGCTGATCTGCAAAGGGGGTATGAGTGTGTGCCCCCTTGCTTGTTTATATACCACATAACCGTGGTGTTGTCCGTCTTTATCAGTAGTTGTCCTGGATGAAGTAAGTCCTTGAAGGCTGTTAGAGCATTTTGAACAGCTAGCATCTCTTTCTGGTTGATATGTAGATACATTTGTTTTGGGGTCCATATGCCCTGAATGCATCTTCCTGCCATGTGGGCCCCCCAGCCATAATCTGATGCGTCTGTTGTTAAGGTTTGGCTGGCAGGGGGTAGAGTGAGACCCGTCCCATGTTTTGGTGACATGCCTTTGCCCACTATATAAACTCCTGTTGTAGGCAGGGAATGAGAGGAATTATTGCTTCCAGACTCTGAGAATGTTGACTCCATAAACTTTTTAGGTACCATTGAAGTTTCCTCATATGCAGTCTTGCATATGTAATCAGTAGGATGCAGGATGCCGTGAAGCCCAAAGCCTGCAGAATTTGTCTTGCAGATAACTGGGTTTTTGTCGCCATCAGTTTGAAGTAAGTAGTCAGTTGCCTTTGCTTGTCTGGCATGAGGTAAGCCATCTGGGCAGTTGTATTCAAGCTTGCACCCTGGAATGTTATCTTTTAAAAGGGTACCAGTTGTGATTTCCTTTCGTTTATTCTGTGCCCTAGGCATGTTAGAAGCCTTTTCACAAATGCCAGGTGTTGAAGAATGTCCTTGCTCTCTGCTTGAATGAGAGAGTCGTCCAAGTAAGGGTATATTTGCATACTTTTTTGTCTACAAAAAGCAATTACTGGTGCCAGGCACTTTGTAAACACCCTAGGTGCAGTAGATAAGCCAAAGGGCAGTGCAGAGAATTGGTAATGCATTAAGACAGCCTTGAATCTGAAGCATCTTCTGCACAATTGTCTTATTGGGACATGCAGGTATGCCTCTAAGGTCTAATGTCACCAGCCAAGCATTCTTGCCCAGCATGAGCAGAAGCTGCTGTAAAGTCAGCATTTTGAATTTTAGAATGTCCAGGTACGTGTTCAAAATTGATAAATCCTGTATTGGCCGCCAGGCCTTGCCATTTCTGAGTACCAAGAACAGTCTTGAGTAAAAACCTTGTCCTTTTTCCTGTTCTGGTACTGGCTGTATGACCCCCATATCCATGAGGGACGTAACCTGTTTCTGTGCCTCTGCCTACTGATTTCTGGGCATATCTGGCCAACCGTTTGCAATTGTCAGAGTGTGGAAATAGAATCTGCATCCCTGTGATACGATGTTTAGTTGAAAAACACACGGTAATCACCTAAGAACGCTAAACTTTTAATGAAGCTTTTGGGTTCTCAACCCTTCATCAGCATCTGGTTGAGAGCCCGAAAGCTTCATTAAAAGTTTAGCGTTCTTTGGTGATTACCGTGTGTTTTTCAACTTTATGAACTGTTCTGTCAACGACTTTTTCATCTATACTATGATTAGTACCAACTTGTCCTGGGTTATTAATTCCCTGAGCCTTTTCTTGGTATCTGAATAATCCTGGCCTTCCCAGTGGAAGTGTTCCCTTAAGGTATGCAAAGTTTCCCCAAATGAGAAATCCTTAGGGGGGGATACAGAAGGAATAGACTCCTCTGCATCAGAGTCTTCAAAAGGGGAGTAAGCCTGTTCCTGATCATCAGAGTGTTCTGAAATAATGGATCCCTGATCAGAGGAGGGGGAATCTTCCTCCACTCTGGGCCTTTTGTCCGGAGGTGGCTGAGAACCTCTGATTAGAGTAATTAAATCCTCAGCCATTTTAAGCATCTGTCTCTTAGGCATGGGGCCTGGAGATGGGCCCTGTGTAACTGGTCACTTAGGGTGCATGGTTGCTTTAGACTTGGTGAAAGCCTTGATGGAGAAAGAGGAAGAAGGTCTGAAGACACCTTGAGTGGAGGTGGACCTGTCCACATTCTGTGTTTCAACGCCAAGAGTGGCTTCGGTATCTGTAGTCGGTGTGTGGGCAGAGGAGCCTGCGACCTCGGTTACAGGAGGCACCGCCAAAGAAGTGTCGTCGGTAGTCAGGGGCTGAGTAGGTGCCTCACTGAGAACCGGACCACGTGTAGTCGGCTTTGGCGTGGTGTCGGTAGAGGTCGCGGACCTCGAGTGCCGGTCCTTGTCTTTGCGTTTTTTAGACAAAACCGGTGTCGGAGTATCCGACGACATGGTATAATTAAAAGCTTTCCCAAAATAAATGCTGGGCAAACTCCGCCTGACGCTTAATAGTGCGTTTGTTGAATGTAGCACAACAGTGACAGACCGAGACGTCGTGGTCTGGGCCTGAACAAGGTATACAGAGGGAATGGAAATCCTTATGCGGTATTTGCTTCCCACAAGAAATACAATTATTAACTTTGTCTGACATCGGTCTGAGGCAAGAAAAGTTTCCCCAACGGGGTACTTAGCTTTTAAGAAGACTTCGGTTTTCCAAATTTTTCGTAATCTCAGGAGCTGGCCGACCGGCACTTGCGAACTGCTTCTGCTTCGGGCACCGCGTGGCAAGAAAGACTGAAGAACATGGCGTCGTCTGGTTCTTTTATACTCCTGTAGCGCTGACGTCAGGGAAGAAGCGACGACAACAGACGCCGGACCTAGACTTTGGAATTCGGCCGGCCGAGGACCCGCCTGACGGCAGGAGAACCCATCTGTTATGACTGCAGCTGTATACACGATGAACATATGGAATCTGCATCCCTGTGATACTATGTTTAGTACCAACTTGTCCTGGGTTATTAACTGCCAATTTTGAGCAAAAAGTGCTAACTTTCCCCCCTAAGGGTGCTGCCAAAAGATAAGTGCTTGTTGTAAGAAAAGGGAAGTCATTGGGACTGTTTTCTGTAAGTTTGCACTTTATCTCCTCCAGATTTGGAGGTAGAAGCGCCCCATTGCTTTGACCTGTATGAATCTTGCACCTGGTTATCTGGAACCCTTAGGGCGTCTGGATTTGCCCCTTTGAGCTCTGTCTGACACAAGAAAGGATCAATTCTTTGTAGGCCAGTGTCTACTGAATCTTGGTGGTTGCACTTGTAAGAAGTCTTTAACAGTTTGCATAGACTTAGCTTTGTCTTCCATTTTCTTTAAAACCTCTTCTGCATTAATACCAAATAGAGTATCATGCTGTAAAGGTGCATCTAGCAATTTAGCTTTAACATGATCAGGAAAATTTTGTTTCTTTACCCAGGCATGCCTCCTAATCACATTGTGGATGATGTGTTTTCGGAGTAAAGCTTAACCCCTGACTCCTTACCTCCAGCTCTCAGTAAGCCTGACCGATATTACAGGGTCCCTGACTCGCATACATTTTTATTTAGAAACCCTGCTGCTGATCCCTGCTTTCTGATTCTCTGTATGGAGATATGCTTCGTGTTTCACTGTTGCAGTCAGTACATTGGGGTAATCTACTGGAGTGGCCAGTCTGGTGCAACGAACATCATTTGTGGCCTCTCTAATCTGACTTTCAGCAGTACCTTTGCTAGAAGAGGCAGTGGAGGGAAGGCATACACTGTTAATGTTTTCCAACTGAATGAGAGGGCGTCCACTTTCCAAGCTAGTGGATGGAAGGTCCTTGTGCATAATCTTTGAAGTTGGTGGTTGTAGGGACTTGCAAACAGATCTATGTCTGGGCGTCCCAATTTTTGAACTATCATTGCAAATACTTGCGGATCTAGTTTCCATTCGTGTGGATCCATGATGTTTCTGCTTAGGTCGTCTGTCAATGTGTTTTTCTTTCCTGGCAGGAATTGTGCTTGTAATTGAAACTGGTAAGACAGTGCAGTGATCCACAAGGTCATTGCTTGCCTGCATAGAGGGTAGGAATGTGTGCCCCCTTGCTTGTTTATGTACCACATACTGTGGTATTGTCCGTCTTTATTAGTAGTCGTCCTGGGTGTAGAAGGTTAGGGCATTCTGCACTGCTAGCATTTCTTTTTGATTGATATGCAGGTGTCTCTGATCTGTAGTCCATTTGCCCTGAATGCACTGCCCTGTGTGCTTCCCAGGCAGAGTCCAATGCATCTGTTGTCATAGTTTGCCTGGCTGTGGGTAAGGTGAAAGGCTGACCCTTGTTGCGGTGACATGCCTGTGCCCACCATAGAAACTCCTGTTGAAGGCAGGGAATGAGTGGTATCATTGTTTCCAAGCTGTCGCTGTGCTGAGTCCATACACTTTTTAGGTACCATTGTAATTTCCTCATATGCAGTTTTGCAAATGGTATTAGTAGTATGCAAGATGCCATGAATCCCAAGGCCTGCAGAATTTTTCTTGCAGGGAGTTGGGTCTTTGTTGCCATTATTTTGAAATATTGAAACAGCTGCCATTGCTTGTCTGGCGTGAGATAAACCATCTGGGCCGTTGTACTCAAGCTGGCACCCAGGAATATTATGTTTTGTGAGGGTACTAGTTTTGATTTCTTTTTGTTTACTGTGTACCCTAGGCAACGCAGAAGGTGTTTGACAAATGCCAGATGCTTTAAAAGAATGTCCTTGCTTTCTGTTTGAATAAGACAGTCGTCCAGGTATGGGTATATTTGAATTAATTTTAGAAGAAAGAGAACTTACCTGGCAAATTAAATTACAAGCTGATTGTATGCCAGGCTTAAATGAAAGAAGTTCTATAGGGCCAATTTTAAAATTAAAAGCATTGACTCGTAATAAAATTCAAGATTAATTTAATATTTGATTTTAAGTATTTTAATAATTTTGAGTGTATATGGAGGAAGCTATGTAATAATAATATATGTTATATGATAATTTACTATATGGAATATATTAGTTGTGACATTTTATTATTTAATATTTAATAATTTATAAATGTTAAGGGTTGGAGAAGTTGTGATTTCATGATTTATATAAAAAGAATGATCTAAATTATTAGTTTTTAAATTTTTATATAATATAATGTATTATTGTCTTTTTAGTATTCAATTGCTGTTGTTTAAGCATTCCTTGAATTGTATTTAGAAATTTTATTTCCCATTTTTTAGCTACTGAGCATGCTCCAATTTGAATTTGATTTTGGCGCAATTTTCTGTGAAGGTTATAAAAGGAAGTGATGTAATAGATGTCTTTTGTCTGAGGAAGTTTAAAATATTTAAACGAAAGCGCTCACATTGAATTCTATTCTTGTTTTTTAAGTGTTTCTATTTGGCGTTTTAAGTTTGTCGCAAGTTTGTTCGAAGTACATTTTAGCTGTACAAGTTTTGTTTGTTATTAAACAATATTTATCATCTAGCTGGTGGCTTTTCGTCTATATTTGAATTCCTCTTTGCAGTATGCAATTACTGGTGCCAGGCATTTTGTGAAGACCCTGGGCGCAGTAGATAAGCCAAAGGGCAGTGCAGAGAATTGATAATGCGTTGAACCTGCAATGAAGCGGAGGTATCTTCTGCAATTTTGTCTGATTGGGACATGCAGGTATGCCTCCTTGAGGTCCAAAGTGACTAGTCAATCATTCTTGCCCAGCATGGGAAAAAGCTGCTGTAGTGTTAGCATCTGGAATTTTTGGTACTTGCAGATAGGTGTTCAGAACTGAAAGATCCAGAATGGGTCTCCATGCTTTGTCCTTTCTTGGGACTAGGAAGAGTCTTGAGTAAAATCCTTGTCCTTGCTTCTGTGCAGGTACCTGTTGAATGGCTCTTATGTTCATGAGAGCTATAATTTGTTTTTGTGCCTCTCCCCATTGATTTGGTGGCAGGTTTGGCATTCCTTTGATCCTTGGTAAGGTATGAAAGTGGAATTTGTATCCTTGAGAGACAATGTTTAGAACCCATTTGTCTTTTGTGATGATGCTCCAGTTGTCTGCAAAAAATGCTAGTTTTCCTCCCAAGGGAGTTGCCAGGAGAGATTTGCTTGGTAGTTTGAGGATAGAGTCATTGTGTTTGTCTTCTGCTAGCCTGGGGCCTGTCTTCTCCTACTTTCTGGGTAGCAGAACCCCATTGGCGAGGTTTGTAAGGGCCCTGTGACTGGCCTCTGCCCCTTGGGCGTCTGTATTTGCCCCTCTGTGATCTGTCTGAAGCTGGAAAGGACCAGTTTTTTGTTGGCCAATTTCTGCTGAAACGAGGGGGTTGTACCTGCAAAAAATCCTTGACCGTTTGCATAGACTTTGCCTTATCCTCCATTTTCTTTAAAACCTCTTCTGCTTTGACACCAAATAATACATCCTGTTGTATAGGTGCATCCAATAATTTTGCTTTAACATGGTCAGGGAGGGTTTGTTCTTTTAACCAAGCATGTCTACATATGACAGAGCCAGTAACAGCTGCTCTACAGGAAGCTTCTAATGAATCAAATCTGCATTGTATAGTATGTTTGCCCACCTGTTCAGCTGCATGCAACAGATCCTGCATTCCCTTGAATTCAGGCTGTTCTGAATGTGTGCTCATTTTTTGTTTTAACTGAGACATCAGGAATTGTTGATATTTCAACATGTGAAACTGGCAATTTAATGCTCTCATAGCCAGAGTTGCTGAGGTGTATACTTTCTTTCCACATCTATCTAGGGCTCTGGAATCCCTTTCAGAGGGCACAGGATTTTTAGCCATAGAAGCTTTTGCTCTCTTAGGACCCTGGGAAATTGTTTCTGGGTCAGCTACAGGGCTTTTATAAAGGAATTTGTGAGAGTCAGGTACTCTGTAGTACCTGTCTGGTTTGGCTGGAGCAGGAGGAAGAGATTCTGGATTTAAACTAGACTCCAAGTAAACATCATCCACAATATCTAAAACAGAAGGAATAGCAAGAGACCTGTGCTGGAGTAGTAAAAGGAACTCTCAGAGTCTTTTCTTAGAATCTGAGTAATCCTGGCCTTCCTAGTGGAAATGTTCCCTCATGGTATGTAAAGTTTCCCCAAAGGAGTAGTCTTCAGGGGGAGATGCTGAGGGAATAGAATCTTCAGCATCAGAATCCTCATAAGGTGGAAAAGTGTAATCCTGTTCCTCAGAAAAATCTGAGGAGAGAGAAACCTGGTCAGAGGATGCATAATCCTCCTCTTGTCTTGGTCTTTTATCAGGAGGGGGATAGGAACCCCTGATAAGGGTAATCAAATCTTCAGCCATATTAAGTATCTGTTTCTTAGGCATGGGGCCTTGAACTGTAGACTAATGTACAGTTTTCTTTGGTTTTAAAGGAGTTTTAAGTTTAGCATAAGATTTAATGGTGAGTGTAGTCGGTCTGAAGACACCTTCTGCAACCGAAGGTGTTTTCATTGCACCGGTGTCTAGTTCTGCTCCGGTGTCGGTAGATGGCTGCGTTGGCCTAGTAAACTCTGCTTAGGAATACGCAGCTGTCTGGGGTTCCAGCTCTGCGGTCGTCATAGGCTGCATAGGCACCTCACTGAAAACCGGAGAACCGGCGACAGGCCCAACCGAGGCCTCGGTGTCTGGCTTACTCCTAGGCTGCCTGTCCTTATCCTGGCGTTTTTTATGAATGGTGGTAGTCGGCTGCTCCGAAGGCATGATATAATTAAATTTCCTACCAAAGTAATGCTGTGTAAAGTCAAAACAGCGTTTGATAGTTCGTTTATTAAACCTAGCGCAAAACCGACACCCTGTGATGCCATGGTCTGGGCCTAGGCAAGGAATACAATAGGAATGGAAGTCCTTATGAGGTATTTGCTTCCCACAAGAAATGCAACTGTTAACTTTTTCTGAAATCGGACTGAGGCAAGAAAATGTTCCCCAACGGGGTACTTAGCTTTAATGAAGCCTTCGGACTGAAATTCAAATTGAAAATCTCAGGTGTCGGCCGACCGGCACTTGCGAACTGCTTCTGCTTCGGGCACTGCGCGGCAAGAAAGACTGAAGAAAATGGTGTTAGATGCCTCTTATATACCCCTGGCTCACTGACGTCAGGGAAGAAGCGACAGCAACCAACGCCAGACCAAGACTTTGGAATTCGGGCCAACTGCGGGACCGCCTGACGTCAGGATACCCTGCTGCAGTCATCACACTTGGGTTAACACGATGAACATCTGAGCTCTCCTCAGAGTAACTCAGAAATCTAAGGAAAAGAAAAAAAAAGTTATGTACTCACCATAATGTTCCATCTGAGTTGTTGGTTTTTCATTTGTCTTCAACCTGTGGGTTCGCTCCAACATCAGATCTGAAACGGCCATATACTACAGCTCTGGGATCCGAATACCTGAGCTCCTCTCCTACCCATAATGCCCTGCTCTCCCTTCATCCCCTCAGACAGACTTTGCTGCTAACAATCTAGTGCTTACAACAAAAGGTTTTAAATACATGTCCTTGAATTGTAGAGAAAAAGAGCACTTCAAGAGCTCAAATAGATAAAGGGATCTCCATATCACATCTGTCGGGCCTTAAAAATTTGGAAAAGGGATGGTAGGAGGGAAGACTGAAGACAAATGAGAAACCAACAACTCAGATGGAATGCTATGATAAGTGCATAACTTCTTTATCTGAAGTTGTTTTCATTTTTTCTTCAACCTGTGGGACAGAGTACCCAGTTACAAAATTCTTAGGAAGCCCTCAGAGAAGGATATTCCGGAGCACAGCAGAACCAAAGGAGGCCATGTAATGAGATATTAAGGTATGTAAATTAGACCAAGTAGCCGCAGAGTTGACATCAACAAGCACTCTAGACCAAAAGGCAGCGGAAGTGGACACAGACCTGGTAGAATGAGCCTTGATTGGTACAGGTAAGGGTATTCCTTTAATGGAATAAACAAGTGAAATTTAGCCTGTAAGCCAATTAGCCAGAATCACTTTGGAAACTGGTTTCCCCAAATTAGCTTTCGAGAAGAATACAAAGAGCGGGTCAGACTTCCTGAAATGTTTAGTTTTATCCAAATGAAACCGTAATTGTCTATGTACATCTAGCATATGGCGTTTGTATTCCTCTTTGTTTTGAAAATAGGGGAAGAAAAATGGGAGACTGATTATCTGATTGATGTTAGCCTCAGATGCAACCTTGGGCAGGAAAGAAGGACTGATACGCAAAGTCACTCTGTCCTTGTGGAAGATCAAATAAGGAGGTTTAATAGATAAAGCTTGTAGTTCAGACACTCTTTTAGCTGAAGTGATGGCTACTAAGAAGGCAGTCTTCCATGACAAGAACATCAAATCAACTTTAGCTGCCGGTTCAAAAGGAGGTGCAACCAATGCTTGGAAAACCATAGTGAGGTCTCAGGGAGGAGTGGGGTCCTTGATAGGTGGGCGAAGAAGAAAAGTGCCCCTAAGAAAGATCCTGCACAATTTAGATGAGGCCAAAGCTGATGAATTTTCCCCAATATGAAAAACATAAATGGCTGCCAACTGTACTTTCACAGTAGAAAATCTAGCTCAATTATGAAAAACAGATGCTAGAAAGTCTAAAATAACAGGAATGGGAGCCATAAAGGGATCAAGCTGATTTTAGTGAGTCTAAATGGAAAACCTCTTCCACTTGTTGTTACATATTTTCCTGGTAGAAGCTTTATGCACTACAATCAAAATTTTTCTAAATGGGGAAGACAGCCTGGGGTTTCTAGCCATCAATGGAATTGGAGAAACCATGCTGTCAATTTCAGGCTGGCTAGATCTGCGTGAGTGTCCTGAAGGATGGGACAGAAGGTCCGGCACTGGATCCAGAGTCCATGGTGGACAAATCAGGTGAGCCCAAAGGAAGGGAAACCAAACTTGCAGAGGCCAAAAGGGAACAATTAGGATTACTTTGCACTTCAACCACTGAGCTTTCTGGAGGAATCTGGGAATGAGAGGAAGAGGAGGATAAGCATAAAGCAGACTGGGGGACCAAACATGAACTAGAGCATCTCTCGGTGACTGTCCTTAAAAAAGGATCGGGGGGAAAAAACTCACTGCATTTGGTGTTGGAAGGAAACCTGAAGAGATCGCAGCAAGGTTGACCCATTTCTGGAAGATCGTGTTTGCCACTGACGAGTTTAGAGACCACTCATGAGGCATCAGAATGGTCCTGCTTAGCCTTTCCACTAGAATGCATGACTTCCAACCACTTTCTCGTGGCAACGCACATTCTGGGGAAGAGATCGCTCACTGCCTCAACCTCGTGGCCTCTCGACATAAGGGGTAAGACTTGGTTCCGCCCTGCTTGTTGATGTACCAAACAACTGACATGTCTGTCTGAAATGCAATGGTCCCTGTGGGAAGAGAGGTTTGAAGGGCTTTCCCCACTAAGAGCGCCGCTCTCATCTCTAGGACATTTACATGCAAACTGGTCTCTAATGGGGACTATGTGCCTTGGACTGTGAGTCAGGAAATGCCCCCCCACCACCCGAGCTGAGAAACGTCCATGGTCACAGTGGCTTTGAGGTAAGGAAGGACAAAGGGATGACCTTGTCCAAGAACCTGCAATTAAAGCCACCAGAGAAGAGACTTCTTACATACTTGAAAAAGTCTGACCAGGTGATTCAGAGGATAACACAGAAGAGACCTTTGGACTGCTACTGTCCACTTAAGTATTCTCATATGGAGATGAGCTGCAGCAACAAGAGTTATGGTGGCAGCCATAGAGCCCAAACCTCTTAAAACAAGACACACTAGAGGTGAAGGGGTGTCTAGAATTCATCTGACATGGAGTCAGAGTGGAAACTCTTTCTGGAGGGAGAACTAAGCAATGTGTTGTGTCCAGGTGGGCTCCAATGAAATCTATCACCTGGACCAGATGGAGATGCGATTTCTTTAGACTGATGGAGATGCACAAGGTTGAGGCTAGTTGAAAGAGGTTGTCTCTGGCCTAGAGAAGTTGATGCCTGAAGGATGCAATGAGGTGCCAATCATCTAGATATGGAAACGCCTAGAATCTTTGATGTCTCAGGTGAGCTGCCACTACTGTCATGCATTTGGTGAATACCTTGAGGGCTGTCGTGAGACCAAAGGGGAATACTCTGAACTGGTAATGATTGGCTCCCAGCCAGAAGTGGAGAAACCTCCTGGAGTGCCTGTTCATTTTGATGTGATAGTATACATCCCAAAAGTCTATAGAGAACATCCAGTTATCTCTCTGCAGGAATGGCAGACTAGACTGAACTGTGACCATTCTGAACTTTGAATAGGCAACTAATTTGTTCACAGCTGTAAGATCCAAAATGGGTCGGAGGTCCCTCATTTTCTTGGGCACTAAAAAGAATCTGGAATTGACCCCTAATCCAAGCTAGTCTTGGGGGCGGTCTGGATGACTCTTGTTGCGAGCCGGTTTAAAATTTCTAATGATGCAGCCTCCCTCTGATTGGGTGAAACATCAGGATTTTGGAAAAAGGGTATGATATAACCTCTGGATATGATGTTTAACACCCAATAGTCACTTGTGATGGCTTCCTAGGCTGTTGGGTGTAGAGATAAACGTCCCCCGACTGCCTCCATAGAAGAGCAGTCAGGCAATCCTTCGGGATCACTGACTGGGCCTGTCTGAGAAGGTATCTTGAAACCCCTGTTTCATCGGACCCCCTCTGCCACAAGTGCATCTGCCATTAACACCATTTCCCCCCTCCACCTCTGGAATAAGTCGTCCTGTGACTCCTAAAAAGGACCTTGAGATCTTCAGAACCATACATTTTCACCACACTGCTAGTTCCTGGAGGACAGCTGAGGGGTGGAAAAACGGATTCCGATGGCAGGCAAGGCCTTTCCGGCATTCTCACTTTGGGAGAGTGTCTCTCTAAACCATAGGACCAAACAAGGATGATCCGTGAAAAGAGGCATTGGTGAATGACACCTTGAAGCTTTCTGTGAAATCACAAAGCTGCATCTAGGAGTAACGCCTTACAGCAATGCCTGAACAGGCTGCCTGTAGGGTACCTTCTGCCGTACGCTAGATTAGCTTCATGGACATATTCGCTATAGAAAGAAGGGAGGCCATTCTGGAGGGAAAAGGTCTTTTCTGTAGACATGGACTCTGGGGTAGAACTAGAGATCTCCTTGACCAGGTCTCGCTGTAGTCTGGTCACATGTGTCAAGTAGTTCAGCATTCACAGTGCAAAGGTCACTGAAGCGTAAACCCGTTTACTGAACCTGTCCACCCCCCTGGAATCCCTGTTAGGGGGATGAACAGAGGAGCTTTCCTGGGCCAGCTCCTGGCTGCTGCAACCAACATAGCATCGACTGGGATACCCTTAGTCCAATGGGGCCTATCAGGTGGGGCACTCAAGATTCTGTCCAGCCATTTTGGTATGGGTTCTACTATGTCTGTCTCTTTTCATGCTCTGAAGGAGATCAGATCAAAAAGGGGATCAGCAGTTGGGGGGGGGGGGCACCAGAGATGTAGATGGGCCTGACCCAAACACTTCCAGGAACAACGATTCCTTAGGATTAGAGTTTTGGGCAGACCACCCACCTTTCTAGCTCAGGATTTCCATGATGTTGCCAAAGGAAACATCCTCAGGTAGGGATATTGGGGACCCTTCCCCTTCTTCCAAATCTGTGTTCTCGGAAAGGGATTTCAGGGGGGAATCCAAGTGCCTCCTTTTGTACAAACGCTTGCAATGGACCTCCTAGGTGGGGTGCTCCAGGGAGGTATCAGAAGGCTCACAGTGTTCCAAGTAAGAAGTGACCAAGTTCTTCTGGGCGGTCTGTCCAGGTGGTGACCGAAGGGATGACTCGGGCACAAACTCTGTGGAGGGACCGGGCTCTAAAGAAGGGAGAGTAGAGGCTTTCCTAAGCACAGAGATGTCCCTTCTCCATCACTTCAAATGCCGAAGCCGAACAGGGGTCCTCAGGGCACATCCGTTAAAGCCAAAGCTGTCGGAGGAAAAGCCCTGCAAGCACCCACCACTCCCAGATCTAAAAGGGGAGTCAGAGCTGAGCTATCAAGTGTTGAGGCTCTGTGGGGGAGAGAGAGCTCCAACATCCTCGTCGCTGATATCAAACTGTCAGCCCCGGCACCCACGGTATGGCTCCAAGAGTCGCCCTGCTCGAAGATGGTCAGAGCCATACTACTCAGGGCAACTCCAGTCGAGGTAACAGCGCCTGTCGGCTCCAACGTCTCTACTCCCAGGATCCTTGGACCAGACAACTCAAAGCCGGGGGTCAGATCGGAGAAGGAGAGATGGGAGCAAATGAAGGCTGATGGCTCACAGATCCAGCAGGGGGCAGAGCAGGCAAAATCCCCACTTGAATCTGTGCCTCCAGAAACCTCATCAGCATCCTGTCAACCTCGGCTTCAGACAGGTTTCGAGAAGACCTGATGGAAGAAGCCACAGAAGGTGGAGACTGCAATAAGGACGACTTGGGCCTTGAGGTAACTGACTCCAGGGAGAAAGAATGGTTGTGTAAAATCTTACCATAATCACAGATGTCGTTCTCTTCTATGTTGCAGTATTCTTAACATGTGGGTAAGTCCTCCGCCCTGACGTCTGGCCAGTATACAACAGCTTTTTAACTACTTTAGGTATGTGGGATGTCACACATATGGCGCTGACAACGCTAGCCATAAAAGGACATCCACACATACAAACCTCAGAACTGAAATGCCCCATAAGAAACACCAGAGCTAAGGAGCTAAAATAGGTCATCCAATGAAGACACAAGATGCAGGGGGGAGGGCGGGAGGGACAGAATATTGCAACTTAGAAGACATCTATGGTTATGGTAAGATTTTACACAACTATTCTATGTCTTTCTATTCAATGCTGTAGTATTCTTAACATGTGGGAGAATACCAAAGCTTAAAAGGAACCCTGAGAGGAGGAAGGAGCAGAGAACTTTGTACAGAGAAATTTTCAACAAAGCCATGGAGAATGTCTCTAGCAAACCCTAATCTAGATCTGGAAATGGTGTCCAACTTGTAATGTTTGGTAAAACTGTGCACAGAAGACCATGTAGCAGCCTCTAAAATAGAATTAGTATCCAGGCCTTTACAAAATGCAACAGATCTAGTGGAATGAGCCCTAACAGGCTCAGCAATAGAATTTTCATGATATTCACAGCAAAAAACAATGGCCTTGGAAATCCAAGAAGAAATTGGCTGTTTGGAGACATGCAGACCCAGAGCCCTAGAATGGAAAACAACAAAAAGCTGTTCAGGTTTCCTGATAGCATTAATCCTAACTAAGCAGAATTGAAGTTGTCTATGTACATCCAAAGCATGCAAGATCCTTTCACTAGAGGACTGTGGAGAAGGAAAGAACTTGGGCAACTGAATAGATTAAGAGACATCTCTCATTCAGTGCCTTAGAAATAGAAGGATTGGTAAGCAATGAAACCCTGTCCTTGTGAAAAACCAGGAAAGGTGGAGATGCCATCAAAGCCTTAATCTGAAACCCTCCTAGCAGATGTCAAGGTTTACAGAACCACAGTTTTCCAAGTACTGAACTTCAAAGAAGCAGAGGCTGCAGGCAAAAGGAGCCATAGTACGCTTCTCTTAAGACACCATTCAAATCCCAAGGAGAAGGAACTGTTTTCCTGGTAGGTTTAATATGTAGGACACCTTTTAGAAAAAGTTTCATCTCCAACCTGAATGCTAAAGGTGGAGATAATGGCAGAGATGCAGAAATAGCAGACATGTGAACTTTCACTGAAGAGTATGGCAAGCCACTGTCAAGTAGCTCACACAAGAAAGAACAAACTATAGGAATATCCAATGAAATGGATCCTGACTTGTGGAAAGGAACCAGATAGAAAATCTCTTCCATTTGGAAAAGTAAGATTTTCTAGTATTGGATTTTCTGGCCTCCTGCAAAACCTTAAGCACGACCTATGAAAAAAGGGGCTTAAAAGGAATCAAAAGTTCAGATGTGGATGAAACAGCGATCCATTGTCTTGTGTGAGCAGGTCCACTCTGTGAGGTAACTTGTGATGACTGCCCTTGGGTAAATGCAGAAGAAGAAACCCAATGCTGTATTGTCCAAAAGGGAGTCACCAGCAGATTTTTGGTTGGTTCTGCTGAATCTTCAGCAGTACTTTATGAATAAGAGGAAAGTGGGGTGCATAAATAAACATCCCCTTCCATAATAAAGATAGGGAGTCCACCTTCCAAGCCAGAGGATGTGGGAGTCTGGCACAGAATAGAGGAAGTTGCCTGTTAAGAGGGGAGGCAAATAAATCCAAGAGAGTACCCCCACCAGTGGATCAAGTCTAGAAACACATCCCTGTGAAGCATCAATTTGTGGGACTGAGTCATGTACCTGCTTAGTGTGTCTGCTACAGTGTTTTGAGCTGATGGGATATAAACCACAAGAAGAGTCACCTTATACTGAATTGCTAATGCACTTGCCCTGAGAGCTAGCCTGCAAAGAAGGTAATACTTTGTCCCTCCCTGCTTGTTGATATACCAGAGAACAGTGGTGTTGCTTATAAATATTTCCAAAGGACCAAATTGAAAGACAGATTGGAGGTTCTGTAAAGCCAGAATCAGAGCCCTCATCTCCTCGATGTTGATATGCTCTCTCCTTTGAGAAGGTGACCAATGTCCTTGGTCCTTTTTGGAAGCAAATGTTGCTCTTCACCCTGTGTCTGAGGCATCTGTGAAAAGATGTTGAGATGCCTGGGGCAAAAAAAGAGGTAGACCTGGATTCAGAGTTAGCTGCTGAATCACCACATAAGCTCTGTTTCTAGGCAGTGAAGGACAGGAATGATAAACTCCAGAGGATGAGAATGCTGAGTCCAGACTGACTTTAGAAACCACTGAAATTTTCTCAAGTGGAGTTTTGCAAAGGGCAACATGGGAATCGTGGAGGCTATGAACCCCACAAGTCTTAGAAACTCTCTGGCTGTTACAGAAGGAAGAAGCAGAACATTTTTCAGAAAGGCAATAAGGGACTGAACCTTGTCAGAAGAAGAAAAAAAACAACAACATGATATCTGTCCTGAACCTGTACCCTAGGAAGTTGTGATCCTAAGAAGGGGTCAGAGTGGATTTTTTGAAAAGTATAGTGACCCCTAAGCTTTGAAGGAGGTGAACTATCACCTACAAGTTCAGAGACAACTGTTTTGACTTGGGAGCCAGGAAAAGATCATCCAGGTATGGGTATACCTGGATATCCCGGACTCTCAGAAAGGCAACCACAGGGGGCAAACACTTACCCTTGGGGCAGTGGAAAGTCCAAAGAGCAAGGCAGAGAACTGCTAGCACAAGGAGGAACCCACAGAAAAATGTAAAAATTTCCTGAACTGAAGATGAACAGAAATGTGTAGATATGCATTTTTGATATTTAGAGAAGCCATGTAAGACTGAGGTGAAATCAGAGGAAAAAGTTTGTAAAGACTATGTGGAAAGACTGCACTTCCAGAAAAGTGTTTAAGTGGGAGACATTCAAGATTGGTCTCCAAGGACCATATTTTCTGGGAACCAGAAACATCCTTGAGTAAAACCCTCTGCCTCTCTGATCCATAGGCACCATCCTGAATTGTGCCTTCAGAAAGAAGCTGAGATGGAATCTGTGGAAACTGGAGCCGATTTGCAGGGGGCTAAGGAATACCCATTAATGGAAAACAAGAAATTATGTACTCACCATAACGTTCAATGTATGCAGTCTATCTCGCCTCACATTCTTACCCGTGGGTTCGGAGCCGAATATCGGCTCCGACTCGGCCTATTTTACTAGCTCAAAAGCCTCTGATTGGCTGAGCTAAGAGGGTATCCCATGGTACACTGCTTCGTATCCCCAGATCTAGTTTGCTGCTAACAACATAATTACTTCATACATACCACGCATCCATACAAACAAAAACTATTCAAAGGGACTCTGCAGGATACAATCTAACTTCCAAATCCTCCAGGCAGGGGGAAGGCGGGAGGGTAAGTAAGAATGTGAGGCGAGATGGACTACATACATCGAACGTTATGGTGAGTACATAATTTCTTGATGTTATGTAGTCCTATCTTGCCTACATTCTTACCCGTGGCACAGCGTTCCTAGCACCTACATCCTGGGTGGCTCATAGGAAAATACTCCTCAGAACTGTGGAGCCAAATGAAGATCTGCCCCTGGAAACCACCTCCAATTTGTAATGAGAAACAAAGGTGTGAGGAGAAGCCCAAGTGGCTGCAGCACATATATCATCCATTGACAATCTAGCTTGACAGGCTGTGGATGTGGAGACCGCTCTTGTGGAGTGGGCTTTAGCTGGAAAAGGCAAATTTTTACCTGCTGTCTGATAGATGAAGGAAATACAGCTGGCTATCCATCTAGAGAGTGTGACCTTGGATTCCGGAGAACCAGACCGGTTTTCCGAAAAGAAGACAAAAAGTTGGTCAGACTTCCGGATATCTTTCGTCCGGTGTAGATAGAAGCGTAACTGTGTATGTACATCCAATTGGTGAAATCTGAATTCTGCCTTGTTAGAAAAATTGGGGAAGAAAACTGGTAGCTCAATAAACTGATTCATATTAGACACAGAAGTCACTTTGGGAAGGAATGATGGGTTTGGTCTGAGAGAGACCCTATCTTTATGGAAGATCAAATATGGGGGTTTGATGGAGAGGGCTTGAATTTCAGACACCCGCCTCGTTGAAGTGACTGCTGTTAAAAATGCTGTTTTCCATGTTAAAAATTTTAACTCGCAGGTAACTGCAGGCTCGAATGGTGGAAGAGTGAGGGCTTGAAGAACAAAATTGAGGTTCCAGGGCATGACAGGTTGGGATACTGGGGGACGAAGTAATAGAGTACCTTTAAGGAATGCTTTACATAGTCTGTGTGCCATAAGGCTACTCTCATTGGCCACGTGGAAGTTTGATACAGCTGCCAGCTGAACTTTGATGGTGGCTGATGTGGAACCTTGATATAACAGCATAGACAAAAACTCCAGAATCGAATCAATTGAAGCCATGTAGGGATCAATGCCTCTAGAATGAGCACAGATAGAGAACCTTTTCCATTTGCTAGAATAGATTTTTCTAGTGGATGGCTTATGAGAGGAAGATAATATATAGATGACTACCGGCGGAAAATTGTGACATCTGACTAACGATGGAAGTGAAGTAGCCAGACTGTCAACCGGAGTGCCCTCAGAGAGGGGCGGAACTCTCCCATGTGCGTCAGTAAATCTGGAAGGGGTTCCAGAATCCAAGGGGTATCCCACAATGTAAGGTTGAAGGAAGGGGAACCATACCTGACGAGGCCAGTGTGGGGCAATCAGAATCATTCTGCTTCCCAAAGATTGCGCTTTCTGAATCACCCTCGAGAGAAGGGGAAATGGAGGGAAAGCATAAAGCAGACCGGAGGGCCAATTGTAAGCCAGAGCGTCCCTGGGTGATTCCCCCAGTGGGGGGATCAGCGAGAAGTAGTTGCTGCATTTCGCATTGAGAGGGCTGGCAAAAAGGTCGCAGCAAGGTTGACCCCATCTGCTGAAGATTCACTCTGCAACCAGGTGATTCAGGGACCACTCGTAGGGCATAAGAATCACCCTGCTTAGCTTGTCCGCTAATACACTGGTCTTCCCCGGAATGTGCGTTGCCACTAGAAACCGCTGGGAAGCTATTGCCCAATGCCACACGTGCATGGCCTCTCTGCATAGTGGGTAAGATCGAGTTCCCCCTTGCTTGTTGAGATACCACACAACTGACATGTTGTCTGAGTGTATCGCAACAGTCCCTAGAGGAAGAACTTCTTGAAGTGCCTGCAACACAAGAAGCACTGCTCTCATCTCCAGGACGTTTATGTGCAAATGTATCACGTGCTCCTGCCACGAGCCTTGGACCGTCCTGCCGAGATAATGCCCCTCCCACCCCATCTGGGAGAAGTCCGTGGTCACCGTGGCAACAGGGACGAGTGGAACAAAGGGCTTTCCCCCGTTCAAGTTGTTGGTGCACAGCCACCAATGGAGATCCTGCTTGCATCTGTCTGTCATTAAGCTTGGATGGGATAACGGAAGTCTTTGGACAGACTATTGGACAAAGAGGAGCCACTGAAGAAGTCTCATGTGTAATCTCGCTAGAGGAACCAACATGATAGTCGCCGCCATGGTACCTAGGAGTTGTAGAATCAGTCTTGCCTTCACATGTCTCAGGGGCATCAGCGTGAGAATTTGTTGTTGCAACCCCGTGATCCTTTCTTGTGGTAAAAATGCTCGCATTTGAATGGTGTCCGACTCTGCTCCTATAAAGGTGGCACGCTGTAAGGGCAATAAGGCAGATTTTTTCCAGTTTACTGTGATGCCTAATTGGTGACAGACTGATGGTAGCATCCCTGGTCTGAATTAGTTGATGCCTGGTGGGGGCGGTGAGGAGCCAGTCGTCCAGGTACGGAAACACCTGGAATCCTTGATGTCTCAAGTGAGCCATCACCACTGCCATGCACTTGGAGAACACCCTGGGGGCTGTGGTGAGACCAAAGGGCAGGGCTCGAAACTGGAAGTGACTGGCTCCCAGCCGGAAGCGTAGGTGACACCTGGATGCCCTGTCCATTTGGACATGGTAGTAAGCATCCTTGAGGTCGATGGAGCACATCCATACTTCCTCTCCCAACAATGGGACAATCGATTGTAGGGTGACCATACGGAATTTGGACTTGCGTACGTAATTGTTGAGTTGTCTGAGATCTAGTATGGGTCTAAGGTCCCCTGTTCTTTTCGGCACCAAAAAGAATCTTGAGCAAGTCCCTAATCCGATTTGGTCTGAGGGGACTGGTTGGATGGCTCCTTTTTCAAGCGGCTGAGATATCTCGGAGGCTGTTTGATCCCTTTGACTGGGTGGAACGTCTGGGATTTTACTTATTGGAGGGGGTACCGAAGAGAATGGAATGAGGTAACCTCAGGAAATTATCCTTAATACCCATCGGTCCTGGGTGATGTTTTCCCAGGTTTCCGGATACAAGGAAATTCGACCCAGACTGGCTCCGGATAAGCAGAGCCGGGCACACCCTCAGGAATGAGAGTATGGGGAGCCGTGGAAGGAGTCGCGGTCTCCGGAATTGCAGGGGCACCCTCTGGGGCGATGTCTCCCTGTATAACTCCCCCCTCCCCTGCCTCTGGAGGGGGGGGGTTCACCTTGCGCGGCAGGAAAAAACCTTTGTGATTTCTTGAACCACATCCCCCCACCCCCGCTGGGCCTTGGGATAAGGCCTAGACGGAAGGGAAAAACGGACCTCTGTGGCAGACAGGGTCTTTCCCTCTTGCTCGCACCTGGTGAGGGTGTCTTTCACTTTGGTCCCAAACAAGAAGGAACCATTAAAAGGGGCATCAGTGAAGGAAGACTTGAAGGCCTCCGCGAAGTGACACAGGCGCAGCCAGGCTTGCCTTCTAAGGGCTACCCCTGAGCCTGCCGCCCTACTCGCTCCCTCGGCCACATACGAAATGAGTCGCATGGACGTGTTTGCGATGGAGTTGAGGGTAGAAATCTGTGCGTTAACTGTCTGAGCCACCGCCTCAGGTATGTTACCCGCAAGAGTATCTCCCAGTTCTTTGAGGAGATCTCTCTGGAGCAGAGTGAAATGAGACAAATAATTCAGCGACCGTAAAGTGAAGGTGACTGAAAAAAGGGTACGCTTCCCGTACCGGTCCATAGTCCTAGACTCCTTGTTAGGAGGATGGACATACGAGGAAGGCTCTGCAACTTCCTTCTGGGTGGCTGCCGCCACCACCATGGCATCTACAGGGACTCCCTTTGACAGAAACTCTTTTCCCTGAGAGGCGGAGAGAAATTTGTTGGGACGCCTGGGTACGGGCTCAACAGAATCAGGGTTTTCCCACACCCTTCGACAAATAAGGTCAAGAAGTTCATCAAAGGGTGGAGACACCCAGGAGGCAGAGGGTTGAGCGTCAAAAGCCTTAAGGAATACTGACTCCACCTCGGAAGGGGTACTGGAAGGCCAGTCTCCTCTTTGTTTCAGTATCTCCAGGATATCGGAGAAGGAAACATCAGACGAAGACTTGGGGAATCCTTCCGATTCCTCAAGGTCAGTATCAGAAGTGAGAGACTCGTCCTGGGAGTCTATGTGCTTCCTCTTGCACAATTTCTTTCTGGGAGGTTCCTCAGGCACTGGCTCTGAGAGACCTTCAGAAAGTGGGGGACCGCTCGTGGGGGCATCCTTAAGGCCTGGTGCTCTACTGTCCAAGGATAGGTGAGTGTCAGAAGCTCTCGCCGGAGTGGTAGGGGATGGAATGACCACCCCGAGTGATGTAGCTGACGATCTGGCCAGCGCACTCCACATTTCCTCGAAGGCAGGTTCCCCCCCCCCCCAGTCCGAGGACCGAACGACCTCCAAGGCCACGACCGGGACAGGGGTCCCCCGAGCCGATGACTCGGAACCGAAAGATGTCCCGAAGTATCCCCTTTGGGCCCGACCAAGGAGACATGAGTCTAGAACCCTGTGGACGGAACCAACATGGTCGGAGCCAAGGTCGGCACCGATAAACCCAAGGGAGGTATCGGAGCCGGCACAAGAACATCACTCGGAGAGGAACATACTGGCTCTGACAACAAAGATGTACTTGGAGGAAGAATCATCGAAACAGCCATAGGAACTGGCTCCGGAGCCGACTGCGTCAGAGCCGAAAACAATTTAGCCAACACCGGCGACTGCAGGTGCCTCTGCACTACCCTATCCACATCCAAATCAGAAAGCCTGGAGGATTTGGAGGAGATGGATGGAGATTGGGATCTCTTACCTGGTGAACCATGCCTCACACTAGGCGACCGGCTCCGAATGGGTTCAAGAATGATCGGAGTGGACGCCAATTCACTTAACACAGATACCTCCTGCGGCCCCGAGGACAGTGGAGCCGAGGAAGCAGAGTCCAATATAGTAATCTTCTCTGGAGGCTCCGAAGATGCAGATGGAGCTGGAGACCTTTACTTGGAGGCTTTAGATTTCGGCTGAGAGCTGGAAGCCGAATCTATAGCTTCCTCAAAAGACGGTTTAAGCAGTCCCTTTAGAATCAATTTGTTTTCCTCTATTGGAGCACCCTAGGACTGAAGGCGTGGCAAAAGCTACACGACTCCTGTAAATGGATGGCTCCAAGGCAGTAGACACATACAGAGTGTCCATCTGTGATGGACATTTTATATCTGCATTTTGAACATTTTTTAAAGCCAGAAGGCTTATGTTCCTTCTGATCCATAGACATTATCTGCTACTCTAGAGAACAGTTAAACTTCCAAAACATGCGGGAAAGCCCACAACGTTTACTAGCAAACAGTACTACACAGACTGACTGAAGCCCTAAATAAACAATTAGCAACAAAATGACACCACTTAAAGAACCTCTAAGTAATACAGTTCTTAAGACAATACAGAGAAAAAACACATGAAAAACAACTAAGGGAGGACTAGGTCCTCTAACTAAAACGGGCCTAGCCAGTGGGAACAGTTAGGGATACCACAAAACACCAAGAAAACACACAATCACAGCGACAGCAGCAAGATATAGCTATTAAAATAGCTTCTGAGTATAAAGCAACCAATTTCTCAAGAGAAATAAGTCAAAAAGAGGTACTTAGCCACAGGCAAGCGAGACCACGTCCGAGCTCTACAAGCGGAAAATGAGATCTGGGGATACGAAGCAGTGTACCATGGGATACCCTCTTAGCCCAGCCAATCAGAGACTTTTGAGCTAGTAAAATAGGCCGAGTCAGAGCAGATATTCGGCTCCGAACCCACGGGTAAGAATGTAGGCGAGATAGGACTACATAACATAGGACTACATACCATCAAGTCTTCCAAGTCATGAATTATCCCTGTTGGATGACAGGCAGAACCCAGGATTCTTAAGTGACCCTTGCCCAAAATGGAAGAGAGAGGAAAAGCTGAAGAGATAAAGGAGTAAGACTTGGAAGAGGCTGCTGATAGTCACGGAGAACTGGGTCTAGCCTGAAACAGCTGCTGAGTAGGAGTAGAAGCAGTAAATTTTGAATGCACAGGTCTCTTAACAGATGCTTTAGGCCTGGAAGCAGAGGATGATCTAGCTGGTCTCCTAACAAAGGAAGTCTTAGATAGAAAATTCATTTGGAACTTAGGAACAGGGGAGACGAACAGGTGCTTCAAATCTTCAAGTTCCTTTCCTTTCTCTTGCAGAGTCTTAAGAATGCAACTGCAGAACCAAAAAGAGCAGTCTTGGCCAACGGTGCATCTAGTAATTTTGCTTTAATGTCATCTGGCAATGGCTGAAGCCACAGCCAAGAATGCCTCATAAGCACAAAACCAGATGCAGCAGCTCTAGATGATGCCTCAACAGCATCACAGCTACACTTAACAGAATGCCTCGTAACTTATAAGGAGGCTGCCAAAAGGAACAAAACTGGAGTTTTAATTTCAAAGTCAGGTAACTGAGCAAGGGCTTGTGAAGACTGGAGAAGCAGAGCTAAGGGATACCCAGACGTGTGTTTGGTAATTCATTACTCCGGTAGCTAAAGTGGAGGAAGTGTAAACTTTACCAAGTCTCTCCAGAATTTTACTTTCCTTGTCAAATGGAAGCAATTTAGCAGAAGGGGACAACCAGTAAGACTGATCAGAAGCAATGAAAAAGTACTGTTGTGTACACTTACCATAAATGTAGATGTTGAGTGTATTCACTGTTGCAGTCATCACATTTGGGTTATCTACTTGCAGTAGCCCTCAGTCGGCCTGATTATCAAAGTCTTGGGTCCTGCGTCAGTTGCTGTCTCATCTTCCATGACGTCAGGTAGTCAGGAGTATAAAGCATGCAGCCAATGCCATTTTATCAGTTTTTCTTGCCCCAGATGTCAGGTTCCCCCATAATGGGAAGCAATTATATGCAGGATCACACCTCCAACAAAAAGCAAATACACCAAAAAGCTTTTAAGCATAGTAAAGGAGAATAGAGGTATAGCCAAAAGAAGTCAGGGGCTGGAGGGAGGGTAACCAGGACTGCAACAGTGAATACACTCGAACATCTACATTTATGGTAAGTGTACACAACTGTACAATGTCCTTTGTGTTTCACTGTCGCAGTCATCACATTTGGGTAGATTCCCAAAGCTAAGGATGGGAGGAGGAATTTAGATAGCATATTTAGATAGCATTTGGATCAGCTATAAGGCCCTTCAAGACTGCAGTGGCAAAGCCAGCTCTGCACTTAGAGAAAATTGGCAAATGGTAATGCTTGGTGAAAGTGTGTACAGAACTCCAGGTAGCACCTTCTAGGATGTCCCTGTTAGGGACACCTATGAGAAAGGTTGTAAAGGTAGATGCAGCCCTGGTTGAGTGTGGTCTTATCCCCTGTGGGGTAGGTTTTCTATGGTGCTTATAACAGAAATGAATGCAATGGCCTATCCATTTAGAAACAGTTTGCTTTGAAATGGCCTTCTCCTCTGCCCCTGCAGCAAATGTCCCCAGCAGTTGTTCAGATTTCCTTTGAGGTTTAGTCCTGTCCAAGTAAAATCTAAGTTGTCTGTGCACAACTACGGAGTGCAGTATCCGTTCCCCTTTGTTCTGTGGATTGGAAAAGAAGGTTGGCAAATGAATGGACTGATTAAGAGCCGCAATGGAAACTACCTTGGGCATGAAGGAGGGATTGGTCCTGAGGGACACCCTGTCTGCATGAAAGATGATGAAAGGTTCCACTGCCATAAGGGCCTGTAATTCAGATACCCTTCTTGTTGAAGTGATTGCTAAGAGGAAGGCTGTTTTCCAAGAAAGGAATTTTAACTCTGCACTTGCAGCTGGCTCAAAAGAAGGTAGAGTGAGTTTTTCCAATACAAAGTTAACGTCCCAGGCTGGAGTAGGGGCTCTCCTGGGTGGTCTTAAGTTTTTGGCACCTCTGGGGAACTGCTTGAGCAGTGGATGAGAGAAGAGGGATGGTTCTGTGTAGTAATGAGCTGAAATGGCTGAGGCATGAATTTTGATGGAGGAAAAAGTAAGGCCCTTGTGAAGCATCTCAGTTAAGTATTGAAGAATCTGAGGTAAACTGACCGCTGCTGTGCACATCCCTTGAGATTGGTCCCAGGAACAGAATCTTTTCCATTTTTCAGCATACGATGTTTTAGTGCTAGGCCTCCTTGCCACCAAAATGAGATACAACACTTGTTTACTAATGGATGGCAAAAGAAATTAGGTAATTAGGCAGGCCGCCAGGTTCAGGGTTTGAAGCTGAGGATGCAGAATCTGGTCCTCCTGCTGGGACAGCAGGGTAGGGGGTCTGAGGCAGGTGCCATGGAGCCAGCAGTGACACACTGTGCAAGAGGGGGTACACCAGTGTTGGTGTGGCCAGTCTGGTGCAATCAGTATTGTCCTTGGTTTGTCCAGTTTGATCTTTAGTAGTACATTGGAGATGAGAGGCAGAGGAGGAAAGGCATAAACTGATAGATTTTTCCAGTTGAAGGACAGGGCATTGTGGGGAGTCCTTGTGCAGAATTTGTCCAATTGGTATTTCTGGGGGGAGGCAAACAGGTCTATATCTGGGCTCCCCCATTTGTTTATCAACATGTTGAAAGTCTTGGGTTCCAGTTTCCACTCGTGTGGGTCCATGAGACTTCTGCTTAGATCATCTGCCAGAGTATTTAGCTTTCCTGGCAGCAACTCAGCCTGTAGATGCACTTGGTAGCTCAAGTCTGTGTTCCACAGAGCCATGGCTAGTCTGCAGAGGGGGGTATGAATGGGTACCCCCCCCCTGCTTGTTTATGTACCACATAACCGTGGTGCTGTCCATCTTTATCAGAAGTTGTCCTGGATGAAGTCCTTGAAGGCTGTCAGAGCATTCTGAACAGCTAGCATCGCTTTCTGGTTGATATGCAGATGCAGTTGTTTTGGGGTCCATTTGCCATGAATGCATCTCCTCACCAGGTGGGCCCCCCCAAGCACAGTCTGATGCGTCTGTAGTTAGGGTTTGGATGACAGGGGGTAGAGTGAATGACAGTCCCTTGTTTTGGTGACATGTCTCCGCCCACCAAAGAAACTCCTGTTGTAGGCAGGGAATGAGAGGTATCATTGTTTCCAGACTGTGACAATGTTGGCTCCATAAACCTTTTAGGTACCACTGAAGTTTCGTCATATGTAGTCTTGCATATGGAATTAGTAGACTGCAGGATGCCATGAACCCCAAAGCCTGCAGAATTTGTCTTGCAGATAACTGGGTTTTTGTTGCCATTTGTTTGAAGTATATTGTCAGTTGCCTTTGTTTGTCTGGTGTACGGTAAGCCATCTGGGCAGGTGTATTCAAGCTTGCACCCAGGAATGTAATTATTTGAGAAGGTACCAGTTGGGATTTATTTTCGTTTATTGTGTACCCCAGGCATGTTAGAAGCCTTTTTACAAATGCCAGATGTTGACGAAGAGTGTCCTTGTCCTCTGCTTGAATGAGACAGTCGTCCAGATAAGGATAAATTTGTATACCTCTCTGTCTGCAGAATGCAATTACTAGTGCCAGGCACTTTGTAAAGACCCTGGGCGCAGTAGATAAGCTAAAGGGCAGTGCAGAGAATTGGTAAGGCAAAACACCTGCCTTGAAGCGGAGGCATCTTCTGCATGATTCCCTTATTGGGATATGCAGGTATGCCTCTTTTAAGTCTAGAGTCACTAACCAAGCATTTCTGCCCAGCATAGGCAGAAGCTGTTGTAAGGTCAGCATTTTGAATTTTGGAATGTCCAGGAACGTGTTCAAAATCGATAAATGCAGTATTGGATGCCAAGAATGGTCTTTTCTGGGTACCAGGCAAAGTCTTGAATAAAAACCTTGTCCTCTTTCCTTTTCTGGCACTGGTTGAATAGCCCTCATATCCATGAGGGACATAACTTGTTTCTAAGCCTCTGCCCACTGATTTTGTGGCAGATCTGGCCATCCGTTTGGAATTGGCAAAGTATTAAAATGAAATCTGTACCCCTGGGATACTATGTTCAATACTAACTTGTCCTGGGTAATTAATGGCCAATTTTTTGCATGAAGTGCAAGTTTTCCCCCCAAGGGGGCTGCCAAAAGATAAGTGCTTCGTGATGGTAGAGGAAAGTCATTGAGACTGCTTACTGTAGGGTTGTCCTTTGTTTCCTCCAGATTTGGAGGTGGAGGCACCCCACTGCTTTGACCTGTAAGAACCCTGTGATTGGTATCTGGAGCCTTTTAAGCGCCTGGATTTGCCTTGAGTGGCTCTGTTGGACACAGGAAAGGACCAATTTTTAGTAGGCCAGTGCCTACTGAACCTGGGTGGCTGCACTTGCAAGAAATCTTTTACAGTTTGCATAGATTTAGCTTTGTCTTCCATTTTCTTTAAAACCTATTCTGCCTTATTACCAAACAGTGTCATGCTGCAAGGGGGCATCCAACAATTTAGCTTTAACATGATCAGGCAGATTTTGCTCCTAGAGCCAGGCATGCCTTCTAATCAAAGATCCAGTAACTGCGGCCCTGCAAGAGGTCTCCTAGGAATCAAAACCACATTGCAAAGTATGTTTTCCAACCTGTTCTGCTGAATGCAATAGTTCCTGTAATTCTTTATTTTCCACACAATCAGAAATCAACATAATTTTCTGTTTCAGTAGGCTCATAACATGCTGTTGATATTTAAGCATATGAAACTGGCAGTTTAAGGCTCTTATTGCCAAAGTAGCAGGCATGTAAACCTTCTTTCCCAATCTATCCAGTGCCCTGGCATCCCTATCAGAGGGGGGTAGGATGTTTGGCTATAGAGGCCTTAACACCCTTGGGGCTATGTGAAATAGTCTCAGGGTCAGCAGCAGGATTTTTGAAAAGAAATTTGTGGGAGTCAGGAACACTGAAATACCTGTCTAGCTTACTAGGAGCCGGAGATAGGGAATAAGGAGCCATGTTTGATTCCGAAAACACATCAACAATGTCTAATATAGGAGGTATAGCCAAAGGCCTATGCTGAGGAAGAATAAGGAAATCCCTAAGCCTATTTTTAGATTCAGAGAAGTCCCGACTCTCCCAGTGAAAATGTTCCCTTAAAGTATAAAAAGTTTCTCCAAAAGAGTAATCCCTCAGGAGGAGATGCAGACGGGATGGATTCCTCTGCATCAGAATCCTCATAGGGTGGAATGGAAAATTCCTGATAAGAAGAGAATCAGAAGAAATGGAAACCTGATCTGAAGATTCATAATCAGTGTCTTGTCTAGGCCTCTTAGTGGGGGGGGGGGCCTGATCAAGGTAATCAGCCATTTTGATCATCTGTTTTTTAGGCATAGGGGCCTGAGCACGTGGCTCATGCAATGGTTTTTTAGACATAGAAGATGTTTTTGACCTTGTTTTTGAGGCTGGTGTCAGTTTAATATAAAAATGTTGAGGCCTGAAAACACCCTCAGAAGCCGGTGCCTGCTCAGCAGCTCCGGACCCATCCAAAGGAAAGACATCCGCGGGTTCAATACTCTGAGAATCTCACTGCATACCAGACTCCGCATGGTTCTCGGTAGAGGCCTGCGACTCAAAAGTAGCGGGTATCAGGGGCTGTGAAAGCGCCTCACTAAGTACTGGCAAACCGGTGACTGGCTTAGGAGAAGTTTTGGACCTCAACGGTCTGTCTCTGTCTTTTTCTTTGCATTTTTGTGAACTCCGGTAGTCGGATTACTAACAGACGACATTTCAGGATAATTAAATCTTGATCCAAAATATTTAGAAGCAAAACTATACCGACGCTTAATAGTGTGTTAGTTAAATCTAGCACAAAACCAACAGCAAGGCACGTTATGATCTGGGCCTAGGCAAGGAATACAGTATAAATGAAAATCCTTATGAAGTATTTGCTTCCCACAAGTAATGCAATTATTAACTTTTACTGACATCGGTAAGGAGCAAGAAAAAGTTTTCCCCAACGGGGTACTTCGCTTTAGTTTGAAGACTTTGGTTCTGAAACTCGAATGCGAAAATTTCAGGAGTCGTCCGACCGGCACTTGCGAACTGCTTCTGCTTCAGGCACCGCGAGGCACGAAAGGCTGAATAAAATGGCGTCGGCTGCATGTTTTATATCCCTGACATCATGGAAGAAGAGACAGCAACCGACGCAGGACTCAAGACTTTGTCATTCAGGCCTACTGAGGGCAACCTGCCAGTAGATTACCCAAATGTAATGACTGCAACAGTGAAACACGAAGAACATCAGGTATTCTTTCTTTTACAAGAAACTACTTTACTAGAAGGATCAGTAACCGGAATCAAACCCAGTAAACTACTCTTATGCAAAGAAATTTGAGGAGTAGACACATGCACAGAGGATGTGGCTAAACCCCAGTCCATAGTAACTGTATATGCTACACCAGAGGGATCAAAGTTAAAAGATGAGTGGTCTGAGGTACAAATGGCCACAGTAGAGTCACCCACCTGTGGTTGAGACAAACTGCTAGCCTGTTGTGGTGGCAAAGGTTGTTTGCTTATTTTCTTTTTTGTGGCTAGAAGGTGGCCCAACCATGGGACCAGTAATCTTTTCCATTATTAAGCTGAAAATGGTACTTCTTTCCTGGGGAAGTGAGCAGCAAATGCCAGTAGACACCACCAGTCTCCAAAGTTATTTTTTGGACAGAAAAGTACAGTAAAAAGCACTTTTAAAACACTTTCATCCCCAAAAAGATAAACAATTTCTCCACAAGAAAAAACTGAAAGGAAAAAAGCACTCCATTTAAAAATACGTTACAGTCTCATGACAGTCTGTTAAAACACAACACTCTTAGTTTTAAAATAACTTTCCTGAAGAGGAAAATGATAAATAGCAATACAAATAAATGGAAGTTTTCCCCCAAAGGGAACTCATCTGCCCAGCAAAGGAACAGCACAAGCTGAACGGACGATCCTCAGAAGCCTCAGAAGAGCATATGCTTTGGTGGCAGTAAAGCTCTGAAGGGCTTCGCACCCAAAGTTGTCTATCAGCTCAGCTTGAGCTGTATGACCATTTCTGTACTGAGGGTGCCCTGAAGCTTTGGAATCTGGTCAGTTGTATCTCTATTAAATTTTCACATATAACAAGGGCAATCTTACATTTATACAAATGAAAAAGATACAAAATGATAACCACTTTAGTTGCAGACAGTTTACATCACAGACAATTAAAACTGTAGTTGCAAACATACATCACTTACAAACCATCTAGTCAATGTCAGTTAAGCATTACATCATCATCTTTCGGCTTTTAACGTTAGGGGTCGCCACAGTGGATCATCTCTTTCCATTTCTTCCTATCCTCTGCAACTTGCTCTGTCACACCAACCGCCTGCATGTCCTCTCTCACCACGTCCATAAACCTTATCTTAGGCCATTCCTCTTCCCTGGCAGCTCCATCCTTAGCATCTTTTTCCCAATATACCCATCATCCCTCCTCAGCACATGTCCAAACCAACGCAATCTCGTCTCTCTCTTGCTGTCTCCAAACTGTCCAACATGAGCTGACCCTCTAATATACTGATTCCTAATCCTATCCATCCTAGTCACACCGAGTGCAAATCTTAACATCTTTAACTCTGCCACATTGAGCTCTGACTCCTGCCTTTTTGTCAATGCCACTGTCTGCAACCCATATAACATAGCTGGTCTTATTACTGTCTTGTAGACCTTCCCTTTCACTCTTACTGGTACCCGTCTGGTTCATTCAAATCCTGCCTCTTAAACCTCATTCCTGCTCTGCATACATTGTTCCCACAATTCCCATTTTTTCTATGTAGTTTGCCTTTCCTCTTCTAAAGATCCCAATTCCAGTTGTTTTCTCTCCGTTACTATATTCACTACTTTTAATAAAGTTGGTCTAGACTTTGATTTCAATTTTCTAGTAATGGCTTTTTTTGGCAGCCGCCATAATTAGACTCGGCAAGGCTATTTACTATGTCTAGACAATTCCGATTCTGCAGCATAACTCAAAAAAATCATCTCTCCAGTCAGTCTAATCCGCTCACCCAGCATCTCCAACACAGCGGTTGGCAGGGAATCCATAAAATCTACCAGCTCATTACACTCCCAAAAAATATGTTCCCAGCTATCTCTTTCTTGCCCATCACACTATCCACCTGAGGAAAATTTCTTTAAGATATACATACATCTCCCCATTGTCTCGTTGTGAATTGCTTAGCCAATATCACTTCCAAAGCCTTTCTAAGCTCTTCTGATTGATTCTTATAATTATCATGTAATATTTTATATGCTTTACTAATTATTTCTTTAACAACCGCTTCTGTTCTAGATTCTATTAAAAACTCTACCAGTCCTGGTCTTCATTTAGGAGCCACCTATTTCTTTCTCTTTGCCAATACTCTGAAATCAAACCTTGATAGGGAAGGCAAACTCTAACCTGCAGTCCAAATAAATTCTTGACCTCTTCCCATTTTATTACCTTTCCCTTTCTAATTACCAGTTGTTATATCTCTGACAGTATATGGGTTATGTCCTAAGGCTACTGCAACAGTTATCAATATGATGAATATCTGCTGGCTGCAGTGAAGGCATTAAGTCTGTTATAATAGGATGAACAGCCACTGGTTGAGGGAATTCACCTGTATCAATTCATATCTTTTCTGGTTCTCTGACATTTCGTTTTGGTGCCATTTAAAGAAATTATTCGACCTGCCAATAGTATCAGAGAAAGATAGCTCTTTAGCAGGGGAATTTGAAGAAATGTTTTCATCAGACTCAGACTCCCAGTTCTTTGAAGTAGAAACTAGTGAAGCACAACCTATTCTAATTTCCTGCACATCAGATGCTGAATCAAAACGGAACACTGAAGACCTTTTTCTTTTAAAAAAATTGGAAAGATTCTGACTGTAATAACTAAAAGGCTTTATATAAGCTTTTCACAAATGTAAACCAATTATATTTCATTCCCTTGGCTGAAGAGGATACAAGCAGCATAAATATGCTTCAGTTTGTGCTTCTTTTTCTTGGGAGTGTCTGCTGGAAAGGAACAATCATCTTCACAGGAATTTGACTCATCAGTGTATCCTGTAGAAAAATAGAACATCTGTTCCTTCCTCTAATAATAGCAAGAGTACTACAAACAGACGTATGCGTGGCCTTGGAGGATTTCTCTGGCTCTTTGCAGCTTTCCAAGGAGAAATGTTAAAGGATTCAAGAGAAGCTGATGGAGGATCCAAAAGCTCTGAACAGGCCACAGTTGAGCAACCCACCAAAGGTCAAGACAAGGAGGAAAGCTAGAGTGAAAACCAAATCCTCCCAGGATACCTGTATCAGGACCCACAGGGGAAACATCCAAGGAGAAGGGAACCCTAGTCCATTTATACTAGAAATGGGAGCCTTTAACTTTTGATTCTCCAAATCTGGCAAAAGCCTACTGTTCCTACTTCTTAAAGTTTTAGAAGTAAAGTATGAACAGACTTAACAACACCAAATGTCATTTTCTTTCCCTAATGAAAAAGGTAAGACATGTAATGATCTTTGTATGGTATCTGGTGACCATGTATACACCTTCCCTTCCACTTAGACATATACTATTAGAAAAAATGGAAGACTGCCCCCAACAAGGTACTTATCTGCCCATTTTGAAGAAAAAACTAGTTGACTGCTGGACCTATCACATCACAGCAAGACTTGGTGGTTGCTTCAAAAGCAATAAGGTTCTAATTTGGCACCCATATGTCTATTTTTACACTGGCTCAAACACGAGCACTAACAGTTGTATAGGCATAAGGAAGGTAACCTAAAGTTTCAGTTTGTGCTCTTTTTTGGGAGTTTTTGCCAAAAAGGAACAATCAGACATATGGTCTTCTCCCCGGGAATCCAACTCTTTAGTGCTGCCCTACTGCAACAGTGATCCAATGATGAACATCACTTAATTACAGAGTTGTCTTTATAACAGTACAAATCCTTTCCATTCTCAAAATACAGAAGTTTTATGGCACTGGATTTATAACCAGCCCACCACCCCGCCAGCCAATTTAAAGTATGTACAGTAAACTACATTACAACATTTAAAATGTGCGTGGCTTTACATCTAGAACAACCAGCTGTGTGTTATTTTGCATCTGAGGGTCATAATACATTGTTCTGTGAAACTTGCTGAAAAACATAATGTGGTAAAAAAAAATGGTTCTTTACAGATAGTACCAGCAAACGTGTACAACCACCTGGATGTTCTGTTTTCTGCATCTGTTTAATCAGAAATTAATATTTTGGATGATTTTCAAGTTGACAAGTGCAGTACGCATTCTGAATCATATCACAAAATTGTTCTCTAGGAAAAAGGTAATACTTTTGCCTTTTTATATGTTACAACAAACTATGCATATTTTACATGTTCTAATAGACATGCACATATACTGAGGTTTTATTGTCTATTTTCCCTGAAAGCTAAATGCTGTGCAATGCAAAATGAAAGTAAGGTTATACAGGGTTTTCTGAAAATTTCATAAAAAATATCTCGAAGCACTAGAGAGATTTTCTACTGAAGCAAGGGTATAATTCAGGTCAGAGTGGTCTTCGCAACTTGATAGGATTCAACTTTACAAAATCTGCTGACATAATTTTCAGTTTTAGTCACATTAAAATAAAAGCCATCAAAAACAAATACTTAGAGAAATATTCAGAAATAAATGGCTCTGCGCAAAGTGCTATTCAATGCAATATTTTTTTCATTTTTGTTTTAATATTCTCTGTTTCACAGAATGGGGCTAATATACCTATATATACATTAAAATTAATTGTTATTGCATTTACGTGCAATAATTTTCAGATTAGGTATATATGTATATCTAGCTACATAGTGCAAATCCAGAAAAGTTTTAAAGATAGCTTATTGTAATAAGAAGCCTTTTGTGCACAGTCACTCACTTCTGAACATCCTCCACAATGCTGATATGACTTTAGACTACAAAGAATTTAGGTTTCTAATTAAAAGTGACCTTTTATTATTTGTATATGTTGGGACATAAAAATCACATTAACAATTTTATTTTTTTCATTAAATGCCAAAATACAATTTTTCCTTTTTCTTTGAGGGTAGGAACAGACTCCAAAAATGTTGTATACATCCTTTTAACTGCAACACTCCCTGGAAATACCATGAAAAAAATATTGAAGCATTACGGAGACGCATGCTTTTACATACAAGTGGAAAAATAGCCAGCAATAGTCAGTGATTAAAGGACAGCCCTTTGGAAAAAGGTCAGCTGTTAAGAGATTAAAACTTCAGAACATCTACTGTTTGAACACTTACCAATAAGTGACACTTTGATCTAGGAAGGACTTTCCAAGCCTATCATTATTATCTGTATCTTCATATCATTCCCCCAAACCTCCCATAGCCTTTCACCATGCAAATGGTTAAATGTTGCAGTGACAGCTAATAAAATCCACAATGTCAAACCACTGTTTCTGGGACTGCTTACTCAAAAGACAAGTCCACTGAGTTCAACCACTCCTCAGTGTGTTTAGTCTGCATCTAATGTCCTCAACTGCAGTCAGCTTTCTTCCACCTATGTGGAGGATACCCTGGGCAATGTATTCCACACCGAAAAAAATACCAAAATTTCTCTGAAGCCATCTGTACGTTAGTCTCTATGGCATCATCAGACTCCAGACTTACCTAGATCTTCTCTTTATGGACCAAAGTATCTGCTTCCTTCCAGGCAATTTGGCTTTTGTTGATTAAATTTACAGACAGCCTCCTTTCCCCAGCTTGGTAATGCAGAAAAGGTATCCTTGTTTAACATGATGGCTTTCCTCAATTCAAGTGCCCACCAGCAGGTCCAGGAGTTACCATCATGACCGGTGCGCTTCTATTGTACTGTCACAACCTATGAGGTCTTGAACACGACACATTTGGACTTCATGCCACTAATGCCTTCCAGTACACAGGAGAAGCTTTTCCAAAAATGGAAGATAAAACCTTCCTGCACAGAAGTGTCTCCTATGACAGTAGTCCTATGAGGTAATTTTGTTTCTGTAAGTGTAAGGTTTAAAGTTCGTCGTGATGCTTTGACTTTCAGCAAATGACACTGTTAAGTTAGCTATGGTAAAACAGTTCATGGCAGAGTGTGAATATTCAAGGCAGTACTAGTAATCACCCCTCCTCATTATTAACTATATATATATATATATATATATATATATATATAGATAGATATATATATCTATATATCTATATATACATATATATATATATATATATATATATATATATATATATATATATACACACACACACGTGTGTATACCCTATATATGTGTCTTTGTACGTTGTAAGAATAGAAACTGCTTGGACTGAAGAGTTTAGCTGACTGAAAGTGTTTCCTACTGCTTCACACTGTATGTTTTGGACTTTTTTTTAGTTATATTTTACACTGCGGTTACTTTAATTTTTTTATTTGAACTGTGTGTGTGTGTGTGTGTGTGTGTGTGCATATATATATATATATATATATATATATATATATATATATATATATATATATATATACATATAGATATAGATATATATATATATATACGTACACACACACATATATACATACACCTTCCTGCTATGAGAAGGAGAGTAAGGCTCTTTGATGGTGGGAAAATGTAGTCTGTAGCAATGAGCACAACCCTAAGTTAGAGAAAGAAGGCACCTGCAGGGCAGACTTTGTGGATTGGCTTTCATGTACGAGTCAGGAGCAGAGGAGAAACAGAATGTCAACCAAATGAAAGGGCCACTTAAGGAGCTCTGTTTAATAACTGAATAAAATGTGATGGAGGGGGAAGCTATGAAATGTAAACACCGAGATTTATTATGGCAAAACATATACTATTTGGTTCATTATGATGCACATCAAGGCAGATACAATTACTTGGAATGATGACAACCTGCAACATCTACCTTACCTGTGAAAAGCATTCCATGGATCCAACTAAGAAGATCAGATCTTTTACAAGGTCAGACACTCTCATCCGGAATTCGCCAAAATCATCTGTCTCTTCCGGGACACCCTCCTGAAAAAAAGGGGAGGTGAGACTGACATTCTAGCACAGCATATGTGGAAAATAAAAACAACTACAATTATCATGGCAACTTAACAGGCTACTTTACTATATGGACATTTGAGTATGAAATTGCAACTTATATGAATGCACTCAACAAACAGAAAATCTTCAAAGGGGGGATTTTATTAAAAGAATTCACAACAATTAAGCTTTATTCAATAGTATTAGCTGTGATCCAGAATTAATTCTTCTGCAGTCAAATGACCCCCCTCAGTAAACTGAAGTTAGCATGAGTCTGTAGCCACAACAGTACATAATATCACAAGCATTCCACAAGAGTAGTACTGGCATGCACAATCTCCACTTCCTAGTGAGACACTTATTCCCTTTCCTTTGAGGTTTTTTTTTTTTTTTAATTAATCATTTGGTAAGTGAGCTGATCAGTCACAGACCATATACAGCTATGACTCAGTCCCTCAAGGGTAGGAATAAATGCAGTACATATGAACAATTTGGAGCAAAGAACATGCCAGCACACAATTTTGGGAGCTGAACACTTGAGTGTAGAGAGAAACCTCACACGTCTTTAGAAATAAGAAAAATGTGCAACACTTCACAAAAAGTGAGCAGTAGTTAGTATCATGCCCCGCCCTTGGAACTATAAGATCAAGATCTTTACCACTAAGCTATTTTGCCATCCTTGGTACACATTTAGTGAATCTTATGATAAACAAAAAAACAATGAACTAATGTACAAGTGGCAATACTTCAGATGACATGTAAGCTCTCATCATTTTATTGAAATCCAAACATTACCTAAATTGAAGGAAACAGTAGGAGAGTATTCATACTGCTACAAAAGCTCCTCTTTCAAAGACATACAGGTGCAATAAGTGCAGTAATCTAACCACATTTCCTTTCTTCAGGGAGATCTCCTACAGCAGTACACTAAAAATTTCAGCAAATTCCTAACAAATTATTTGAACTAATACAGTTGAGGGCAATTCTACAACACTGCCTTTAAACTGGTCATCAAACCTGTAGTATGTTACAAAAATATGCACGTCTGCCCGATTCTGTCTCTGTATGCCAATATAAACATAGCAGCAATAGAAATTGCTGTGTAGTGTGGTGTCTGAGAACCCTCAACTATTCTGCTTTATTTATCAGAAGACAATACATAGGACCAGCCACATACAGTCCTGTAATTCCTAATCAGACAATTTCAAAGGATCCATTGTTACCATGTTACCAAAACAAAGTTCAAATCACAGGCTGGAGTGGGCACGGTATAAAGGCCTGACTAACTAAAGAATAACAGGATATTAGGAATTACAAAGACAGGCAAGTTGAGAGACCATGTGTGCCTTGGCAATACTCACCCTCAGGATACAACTCCCACATCCAGAAGAGAAAGAAAGGCCAGGCCATGAAAGTGTGTGCAGATGCTCATCCATTCATCATGAAAGGACACTTTGTTCTAGAGACTGGGTAAACGCTAGGTAACATACCTTTCCCTGTAGAGTGTTTTATGTGGGTGGAAAGTTAAATCCTTAGTTCTACTTCTCCTAGATCTATCTCTCTTGCGGAGATACAAAAGATCGAGAAGGATCGGGTAATAACAGCAAAGAATGCAAAATTTACATCTCCTCTTGGCTGCCTTTACAAGGCTATTTTGACAGCCAAGAGTCTTTTAAACCCCCAATCTTTTTAGTTAAGAACTTCAGGAGTCCTTCTAGTTGTGCTGGACAAGTATATAATACCAATGGAGGCACTAATCCTTATCACTAACAGCTATATGCCCAATCAGAGCAGAGTACAGTAGAATGACTCATTTTTGCATGGATGAGATACCTTTAGACCTCACTTGTACTATTTCCAGAGTACTGATACTACACGGTGGTTGAAGAAGAAGGGGGTTTCAACCAAGGTGCCAAAATCTGACAACTGTCTGGAATATGTTACAGCTATGTTGCAAGTTACAGATGAAATCAGTCTACCAAATGCAGCAACACTGCACTTTTTGCATTTAACTGTATTTAGCTCTTTTGCATTTAAACTTATTTAGCTCTTTTTCAGTACTCCATTGGTTTCTAAGGTTCAGTTCTTCCTGTAGAGATTCAGTATTGCGAAAAAAAGGAGAACACCAGCTTTACAGTTATAATCAAACTGAGTCACAGCTATGGGTTAATTTTTTGGTGGACAGAGAAGTATATGCCAGAAAGAAGGTGCTCCAGTACTGAGGCCTCAAGTCCACCACTAACTGCAGTCTTGCTTTTTGAGGTGGCACCTGCTATCTTGACTATGTGGGTTGTATTTTTAAGACAGTTTACTATTCACCTTACTACATAAGGGTCAACATTTAAGTATCTTGGCTTGTTTACAGTATCAAAATGAGAGACTGTAACAAAATGCCTTGGGCAAATCCAGCTAGGCTGTAGGAAAAGTGTGTCCACTGTCCACTTTCTTCATGACCTTGTTGAAGAGATTAACTTAAGTAGACATAACCTCCCAGGGGAAAAAAACTGTTGAGGTTCTACCTGTAAGATGTCTCTGATACAGTTAATAAAATCAGACACGACATGTTCCATGGCTTTGCAGTCAGACTACTTGGGCTGATGCGTCTATAGTTCCCAGGGTCTGTATTAGGTCTCCCTCTTATTAGAGGCATCACAGCAGCCAATCTCCACATTAAGGACATACCCATGGCTAAGCTTAATTTAAGAACAAGTTCTAAAGGGGCTCCATGATGCCATATTTGGAATTATTTATTAGGATTTCAGATAAACTACCACGAGCAAAAGAAATGGTATTTGTAGCTCCTGAGGGCAAAGTTAGGATTTGCTCCTTAATCAAGGGGGGGTGTAGGAAATGTAAGGGACTCGGATTTATTGAATGTCAATGACCGTCTTTGGAGTAAACACAAAAACAGGACCTTGCAGTGTTGAACAGACGTTAAAAAAACAGTACAAGGAAACAAACTCCAACTTTGGAAACACCAAGCAACTTATTACAAGAAAGCAAAGCTTTCAGGATAAGCTCCTTCTTCAGTACTGAAACATCTAATAACAGAGTAAAGACTTTATATAGAACACAATCATATGACCACAACCAACCAATAAAAAAAAAAAAAAAAACAATTAGAATATAAACAATTATTAAAATATACATACATATATATATATATATATATATATATATATATATACATATATATATATACACACACATATATATATGCATACATATATACACACACACACACACACATATACATATATATATATATATATATATATATATAATATAAACTTTTAAAACTATACATCGCTTTCGTGTCTGGAACACGAATAGAGTCTTTGTGGGTTATGTTCAAGCAACTTTATTTCATACAAACAAATTACTACTACTGGCTATTGACTAACTTAACTTATATACAAACTAATAACTATGATCTTGCATGCGCACTCCCTGGCTGCTCTCTCAAAATAGCACTAGGGGTATGCACGTGTGTGGGTTATATACATGTACGTACAGCCTCGCATGCTTCTTAAAGATACACATTTTACACTGCAATCTACATCCTCCCTCTCTGAGAAATAGATCATGCAGTTGCTATGAGACGGTTTGGTATGCAGAAATCACGTTACCCATAGTCATGCATTATACACTATTAAATAGACATATCTGTACAATCAAGCAACCAAATCCACACTGCTGCGTATTTGACACTTGGTTTAGATACTCGTCCATATTGTGCGACGTAAAACTGGTTATAAGATTTAGCCACTGAAACAATTTCTGTAAAATGGTTGACCTGTGGAATGTTTGAATCACTTTTGAGAAAGGAGTCAGAATTTTGAACACATTCTGGCCTGGAAACAGTTTCTGACTCGCTCTTCAATTTAGACTCCACATCACAGATACAATGTTGTGATTGGAAAGATTATGATTCTGGTACAGGAACATGATGTTTGCGATTCCTCCTATACTCCCATTCCTTAGGAATTTACCAAGTAAGATCTCGGCTCGGCACAGATGCTTGTAATCTATCCTATTCGATTAAAACCTTTTGCTGTCTGGATTCATACAGTCTCTCATTCCCTAAGCGAACGAAATAATATGCTCGATTGGTTGTAACTAGATTTCTGGATATTACACGTTTTAATCAACTGAGCCTTGATGGTTTTAGTGTTCTTAGATTTAGGTTGCAACAAACGAAGAAATAGGCAGCATAGTTCTAGTTTGCCTGGAAAGTAGTCTTGAGCAGGTGAGCCAAGAATATCATCACGGAGTATGGTTCTGAGATTAAGCAAATTCAAGAATACAATGGTATTGTCATGCTTTGACCTTTCAAGTACTTGCTCTACACTCTGCACTGCTCTTTCAGCTAGACCATTGGACTGAAGATATTCAGGACTACTAGTGACATGTACAAAGTCCCATCCTTTTGCAAATTTCTAAAACAACTGACTAGTAAATTGAGTACCATTGTCAGAAAAAAGTTTGTGTGGACTACCATGAAATGAGAAAAAGAAGTTATGTACCTACCATAACGTTCCATGTTAGTTGTCTTCATCTCGCCTTCTTTCTTGCTGGTTGGGGATCGGAGCCGATCCTCGGCTCCGACTCGGCCATCTTCTATAGCTTGAGAGAGGTTTACTGGCTAGAGGCTACCCCTTATCCCATGATGCCTACCGATAGCTACCCAGATCTCGTTTGAAATAGCCAACCCCAGACATAGCCAGAGAATAAACCTGTCCAAACAAATAGGTTGAGTATACCTGTCATACTCTCTAAGTCAGTAGAGGATACAAACCAGAGAACACTAAGCCAGTGAAACCAAAACTCCTCTTGGTCCAATAGGACAGGGGGACAGAGGGTGGGACGCAAGAAAGAAAGCGAGACGAAGACAACTAACATGGAATGTTACGGTAGGTACATAACTTCTTTATGTTAAGTTGTCTGTCTCACCTTTGTTCTTGCTGGTTGGGACAGCGTCCCTAGCACCTACAGTCCTCATTGGAACAGACTCTTCAGAACAGTGAAACCAAAGTCAGCTCTGCTCCTGGAGACCATATCTAGCTTGTAATGAGAAATAAAGGTATAAGGATTTGCCCACATAGCAGCTGCATGGATAGAATCCATGGGCAACCTAGATTAGGAGGCTACAGAGGTGGCCAAGGCCCTAGTAGAATGACCTTCCGGTCTGAAAGGTAACTCTGTTCCTCAATTGATAAATGAAAGTAACAGTGTGAGACAACCACCTAGATAAGGTCACCTTGGAAACTGGGAGACCTTGTTTGCCTAGAGCATAGGAAAGGAATAGTTGGGTCCGACTTCCTTATTTCCTTAGTCCTGTGCAGGTAAAAACGCAATTGTCTATGAACGTCCAATTGGTTTAATTTGTACTCTGCCTTGTTGGTGTGGTTAGGGAAAAACACAGGAAGGTCTATAGATTGGTTTAAATTATTTTCTGAGCAGACTTTTGGAAGAAACGAAGGATTAGTCCTCAGAGCAACCCTGTCCTTATGAAAAACCAAGTATGGAGGACGAACACATAGTGCCTGAAGTTCAGAGATGCGTCTGGCTGAAGTAATAACTACCAGAAAGAGTGTCTTCCAAGATAGAAACTTAACGGAGCAGGACCCTGCTGGTTCAAAAGGGGACACAAGTTAAGAAAGTTAGTACCAAATTAAGGTCCCAAGGAGGAGGAGGGGGATCTCTCACTTGAGGACTAAGGAGAGTGGTCCCTCTCAAAAAAGCTTTACAGAGCTTATGAGACAATGTTTGAATTTGACAAACCAACATGAAAGTTAGAAATGGCTGCTAATTGAACCCTGACTGCAGCAGAAGCGGACCCGGAATGAAAAAGTTGTGCTAGGAATTCCAGAATTTCGTGGACTGGGGCTGAAAAGGGATCTACGTTCCTAGCCTCTGCCCAACAAGAAAAACGTTTCCATTTACTAGCATAAGTTTTTCTGGTTGTGGACTTGTGAGAGGAGACAATCTCATGTGCAGCCGGGGAAATGCTGGGAAGCCTGGCTAAGGTTGGAAGTGGAGCAACCAAGCTGTGAGTGGGAGAGTTTGGAGGGATTGATGCAACCCGCCTGATTGATGAATCAGTAGGTCTGGAGTCGGATCCAGAGTCCAAGGCTGATCAAGAAGGTAATGGTGCAGGAATGGGAACCATATCTGTCGAGGCCAGTAGGGGGCAATGAGGATCACTTTGCAACCCAACGATATTGCTTTATGTATGAGTTCTGGAATCAGGGGAAACGGAGGAAAGGCATAAAGAAGTCCCTGAGGCCAATCGTAGTGCGTCTCTGGGTGAGTGACCTGGAAGCGGAAGAAGGGAGTAGTAGTGGCTGCATTTGCTGTTGAAGGGGGTGGCAAAGAGATCGCAACAAGGCTGTCCCCATTTACAGAAGATAAGATCCGCAACTTCCTGATTCAGAGACCACTCGTGAGGCATGAGGAGAGCCCTGCTGAGCCTGTCTGCTATGACGTTGGACCTCCCAGGGATGTGAGTCACAATCAGAAAACGTTGGGAGGAAATCGCCCACTGCCACAGTCTGAGTGCTTCTCGACACAGGGGGTAGGACCTGGTTCCGCCCTGCTTGTTGATGTACCACACCACTGACATCATGTCTGTCTGAATTGCAATAGTCCCAGAAGGGAGACAGTCCTGAAGGGCTTGCAACGCTAGGAGCACGGCTCTCATTTCTAGGACGTTTATGTGCAGATGGTACTTGTGAGACTGCCAAGTGCCTTGGACTGTCCTGCCCTGATAACGCCCCCCGCACCCTATCAGGGAGGCATCTGTGGTCACTGTGGCTACCGGAGGGGGCTGAATGAACGGTCTTGCCCTGAGTCACTAGTGGGGAGACCAACCACTAGGAAAGGTGCCTTTTGCATGCTTCTGTATCATGATCATGTGAGACATGGGCAGCTGTTGGAAAGACCACTGTGTGAACAGAAGCCACTGAAGGATCCTCATGTGAAAGCGGGCCAGTGGGATTAGAAGAATGGCTGCTGCCATGGAACCCAGAGTTAGAAGGATGAACCTGACTTGGATTCTTTTGCTCTGCATCAGAATTTGTACTTGCTGACAAATTGTAGACACCCTTTCTGGCAGTAGCCTTGCGGACATGTTTCTTGCGTCTAAGTCTGCACCTATGTAGGCGATAGATTGACAGGGCAACAAGGCAGATTTTTCGATGCTTATTGTAATGCCTAACTGGGAGCAGATTGTGATTGTGTAGTCCCTGGTTTGAAGAAGTTGATGCATGATAGTAGCAGTGAGGAGCCAGTCATCTAGATATGGAAACACCTGGAATCCTCGACGTCTCAGGTGAGCTGTGACCACTGCCATACATTTGGTGAACACCATGGGGGCTGTGGTGAGACCAAAGGGCAGAGCTCTGAACTGGTAATAACTGGCTCCCAGCCAGAAGCGAAGAAATCTCCTGGAGCGCCTGTCCATCTTGATATGGTAGTACGCGTCCTGAAGATCTATTGAGCACATCCAATTGTCCTGACCCAGAAAGGGTAGAAATGGACTGTAGCGTGACCATCCGAAACTTTGTTCTTTGTACAGACCTGTTTAGTCTGCTGAGATCCAGAATCTGTCTCCAGTCCCCTGTCTTTTTTGGTACCAAAAAAAAACCTTGAGTAAGTTCTGGATCTGTGCTGGTCTGCCGGGACTTCCTGGATGACTCTTTTTTTCTAGCAGTTTTGAAACTTCTATTACTGCTTGGTCCTTCAGATAGGGTGGAACATCTGGAAGGGATTTCCTTGACGGTAAACGGGGTTGACAGAAGGGAATTTTATAACCTCTGGATATAATGGACCATACCCATCTGTCTTGCGTTAAATCTTGCCAGGCTTTTAGGTACAGTGAAAGTCTTCCCCTGACTGCCTCCAGAGGTGAGCAGCCAGGCAACCCTTCAGGGATGCTGAAAGGGCTTATCAGAGAAAGATTCTCTGTTGCCTTGGTTCTGCGGACCCCCTCTGCCATGAGGGCAGCGTCTGTTGTTATTGTTTCCCCCTCTGCCCCTGGAGGAAAAAAATCACTACATGTGTCAGGCAAGGCTCCCTGGGATTTTCGGAACCACATTTTGCCACTCTTCTGACCTTTGGGGTACGGTCTAGAAGGAGTGGAAAAACGGACTCGCACGGCAGAGAGAGTCTTGCCTTCTTGCTCACACCTAGTCAAAGCGTCTTTCACCTGTGGTCCAAAAAGAAAGGAACCATCAAAGGGGGGTGCTGGTGAATGACGCTCGAAAGGGTTCCGCAAAATTACACAGCCACATCAATGCATGCCTCCCAGGGGCCACACCTCTACCTGCAGCTCTACACGCACTATTGGCTGCATAGGAAATGAGCCTCATGGAGGAGTTAGCTACAGAATTAAGCGTCGCCAGCTGGGAAGCTACTTTAGCTTGAGCCCCCTCAGTTGATGGATCTTGAAGGGCCTCTCAGAGCTCTTTAAGGAGATCCCTCTGAAGCCAGGTAAAATGACATAAGTAGTTCGGTGACCTCATAGAAAAGGTCGCCGAAGTGAACATTCGCTTCCCGTATCTGTCCATGGTCCTAAACTCCTTGTTAGGAGGATGGACAGACTAAGAGGTCTCCGCTAACTCTTTCTTGGTGGCTGCTGCTACCACCGTGGCTTCAACAGGAACACCTTTGGTAAGGAACTGCTTATCCTGGGGTGCTGTGATGAATTTGCCAGGTCTCCTCAGCGTTGGTTCCACTGTATCTGGAGTCCGGAGCTGACCAAGCCTTTCGAGCCACCACTGCCATAAGTGGATCGAAAGGCAGAGAAACCCAGGAGGTGGAAGGTCGGGAACCGAATGCATCCAGAAATACAGACTCATCCTCGGTAGGGGCTAGGGGATTCTAGTTCCCCCTGTTTAAGCATTTCTAGGATGTCCAAGAAGGAAACATCTTCCGAGGGGGATCTTGGGGACCCTTCCGATTCATCTAAGTCTGTATCAGAAGTGACAGACTCAGGGGAGTCAATGTGCTTCCTCTTGCACTTCTTCTTATGAGGGGGCTCCTCTGAATGATCAGGGGAGGTCTCGGAAGAAGAGGAAACACCCAATGGGGTGCCCTGGAGCGCGGGTTCCCTGCGCTTGGGGTCTGGAGGAGAAGCAGAGGTTGACACAGGCACTGCAGGGGACAAAGCCATGGGGCCGATAGTGGAGCTGACTCAGTGGCCTGCACACTCCTCATGACATCGAAGGAGTCCCTGCCACAATGCAGAAAAAGCTCTGGTTCCAAGGAAATCGGAATCCTTCTCCGCACCAAGGGAGATGGCTCCGAGGACGATGTAGGAGCAGAGCTCACCTGCACCTAAGCTCCGAGAGGGAGAACGGGGCCGGACAAGGGTCCGATGCCACTCGCCCCCCTCGGAGCAGACGAGGGAGCCCCGACACCCACATCCCTCGGCGGACGGCACCACCAAGGGGATCGGAGCAGACGACGGAAATGAAGAAGATAGAGTTATCAAAGCCGATGGTTCCATTACTCGAACCTCAACAAACTCCGGCTCCAAACTCATTGGAATCGGAGGAGGAATATCGATAGAAGTGGACGGAGCCGACACCTGTTGAGGAGGGCTGGACAACATCTTGGCAAGTGCCTGCAACTTTAACAACCTACTGACCACTCTCTCCACATCTTGATCAGACAGCCTAGAGGATCGAGAGGAGTGAGAGGATCTGTGACTTGCGCTCGCTCTGAAGCAAGGGAAACCCAGGAGCCGAATGTATTGATTCCAATGAAGGGGACCCCAGCCTCTTGTGGCTCCGCAAAGGCTCCGAAGTTTCTGATGGAGCCGACTGGGAGATGGTCTTATCGGTGCCAGCCGGAACCAAAGTAGAAGGTAGAGTCTGAACAGAGGGCGGCTCCAAACTTGGAGCCGACGGCTTGGTAGATTTAGGGGATTTCACAGGCTGAGAGGTCTTGGCCAGTGAATCCTGGGGCTTTAAAAGACCCCTAAGAATAAGCTTATTCTTACGCTCCTGCAGGACTCTTGGACTAAATGCATGGCAGATAGAACAAGAGTCCTGCAGGTGCACAGCGCCTAAACAATAGACACAAGAAGTGTGCCCATCTGTCAGAGACATTTTCTGACAGCATGAGTCACACTTCTAGAATCCAGACACTTTGGATTCCTTTGACATCCTGAAAGAAGGAAACAACAAATACCACAACAGCTACCAAAGCAAAATACAGTCTACACAAAAAACACACTGTACTACACGACTTTAGCTAAAGGATTTTTTTTTTTAATAGGGAAGCCTTAACCTAAACTGCTAGCCTATGAAAGAAAGGTAGAAGGAAAGCCTTGAACCTAAATGGCTAACCTGACAAGAAGAGGATGGGGGGAGGGGCGGGGGAGAACTCTCAAAGTTAAACGAGCTCTATAAGGAAAGGAAGGGATACGACAATTAAACACTAGCTATCACAAAAAAACAAGACTAAATGTTAACAATAAAAAGTACAGTTTTGTACCTACCATAAATGTAGATGTCCGATAGGTATGCATCTGCAGTCATCACATATGGGTTGTCCTGCCTCAGGCAGCCCTTCGGTCGGCCGGATTCCAAAGTCTGGGTCCGGCGTCGGCTGATGTCACCCCTTCCCTGACGTCACAGCGCCTGGGGTATAAAAGCGTCAGCCGACGCCATCTTCCTCAGTTTTTCTTGCCCCAGATGCCAGGTGCCCTCTAGGAAAGCTAAATTTGGAAAATAAGCAATAAAAAATCCAAACATTTGCAAATATATATATATATTGTAAAAACAAATACACCATAATAGATCCCCCCAGCTAGCTAATAGAGAGGTAAGCACCCTAGGAATACCACAGAGGGGAAGGAGGGAGGGTAAACCTGACTGCAGATGCATACCTATCGGACATCTACATTTATGATAGGTACAAAACTGTACTATGTCCTTCAAGGATGCATCTGCAGTCATCACATATGGGTAGAATACCATAGCCAATCTGGGGGAGGAGGTACTAGGAAAAGGATGGTGTAGCTAAGATACCCTGCAGGACAGCTGTAGTATAGCCTGCTCCGGATCGGGAATATAAAGGTAAATTGTAATGCTTGGCAAATGTATGCACGGAGCTCCATGTGGCAGCTTCTAAAATGTCTTTTGTAGCCACCCCTCTTAAGAAGGCTGTGGAGGTGGCTGTGGCTCTCGTAGAATGAGTTCTAATGTTAGCTGGTACAGTCTTTCCATGAAATGAGTAACAAAAGCGGATGCAATTTCCTATCCATTTTGAAATTGTCTGTTTGGAAATTGCTTTTCCTTGAGTACCAGCAGCATATGCTACCAGCAGCTGGTCAGTTTTCCTGAATCCTTTAGTTCTGTCCAAGTAGTAGCACAACTGTCTGTGAATGTCCAGGGTGTGCAGCAGTTTCTCCCATTTGTTTTGTGGATTTGGGAAGAAGGTAGGCAAGTGAATGGCTTGATTCAATGAAACCCTGGATACCACCTTTGGCATAAAAGTAGGATTAGTTCTTAATGAAACTCTGTCCTGGTGAAAAATAATAAATGGCTGAACTGCCATCAGGGCCTGCAATTCCGAAACCCTTCTTGCTGAGGTTATTGCCAGAAGGAAAGCAGTCTTCCATGAAAGGTACTGTAGATCTGCAGATGCTGCTGGTTCAAATGGAGGCAGTGTTAGTTTTTCCAACACGTAGTTAAGGTCCCAAGCAGGTAGAGGTGGTTTCCTAGGAGGTTTGATGTTTTTAATTCCTCTTAGAAACTGTCTTAGGAGAGGATGAGAAAAGACAGGTGGATCAGTATTGTACTCAGCTGAAATTGCTGAAGCCTGAATCTTAATAGAAGAGTAAGACAGCCCATTGTGGAACATTTCTGCCAAATATTCCAGGATATGTGCCATGTTCATCATTGTTGCATCTAGGCCCTTTGTGGTGTTCCAGATGAGAAATCTCTTCCATTTTGCTGAATATGCCTTCCTTGTGGAAGGGCGGCGAGCTTCCATAATAATATTCTTCACTCTCTGGGATAGCTTATCCTGAGGAGGAATCAAGGTATTCTCCACGCTGTTAGTTGCGATGTTTTCAGGTTGGAATGTAGAGTTTTGTATCTGTGCTGTGTCAGTAGAAGTGGCCATGGTAGGGGCCATGGTTTCGTATGTGACATGCTCCTTAGCAGTGGATACCAGTGCTGTCTTGGCCAGTCCGGAGCTATCAGAATCACTTTTGGCTGCTCTGCCCTGATCTTCAGTAACACCTTGGTCATTAATGGAATAGGAGGAAATGCATACACTGTCAGATTTCTCCAGCTGAACGAGAGGGCGTCCACTTTCCACGCTTGTGGGTGGTATGTCCTTGAGCAGAATTTCTTCAGTTGATTGTGGGGGGATGCAAATAGATCTATGTCCGGGCACCCCCAAGATTGTGTTATCTGTTGAAAAATGTCTGGGTGCAGCATCCATTCGTGTGCATCCATGATATTTCTGCTTAAGCTGTCCACCAGTGTATTGTCCTTCCCTGGCACAAACTGAGCTTGTAGCTGTATATTGAGTTTCAAGGAAAGATCCCATAGATTCATTGCCAGTCTGCAAAGTGGGTAAGAATGGGTACCTCCTTGCTTGTTTATGTACCACATAACTGTGGTGTTGTCTGTCCTTATTAGTAGATGGCCTTGATGCAGAAAGAGTTTGAAGGCCTCGATTGCATGTATCACTGCTAGCATTTCTTTTTGATTTATGTGCATGCGTAGCTCCTTTTGTGACCACTCTCCTTGGATACCTCTGCCCTCCATGTGTGCTCCCCAACCTAGGTCTGAAGCATCTGTTGTAATAGTTTGGGAGGTTTTTGGCTTTGTGAAGGGCAACCCTCTGTTGGACTGGCTGGCCTGAGCCCACAACAGAAATTCCTTGTGAAGGCATGGAATGAGTGGGATTAACGTTTCCAAACTGTGACTGTGCTGAGTCCATAAACTCCTTGGGTACCACTGTAGCTTTCTCATATGTAGCCTTGCTTGTGGAATCAAAAGAATACAGGATGCCATGTAACCCAGGGCCTGCAGGATTTTCCTTGCAGTCAGCTGGGTTTGTCTTGTCAGATTCTTGAAGTAATCCGGTAGTTGACTTTGTTTTTCTTCTGTGAGATAAGCCATTTGGGTGGTTGTATCTAGATCCGCACCCAGAAAGGTTATTCTTTGGGATGGAACAAGTCTTGATTTGTGCATGTTGACTGTATATCCCAAGGCCTGTAGAAGATTGATGGCATAATTTAAGTTCTTTATCAAAGTTTGTTGGCTGTCCGCTTGTATAAGGCAGTCGTCCAGATATGGGTAGATTTGAATCCCCTGGAGTCTGCAGTGTGCTATTACTGATGCCAGGCATTTTGTGAATACTCTGGGCGCAGTAGATAAGCCAAAGGACAATGCTGAGAATTGATAATGCTCTGACCCTGCAAGAAATCTGAGGTATCTTCTGCAACTTTGATAGGGACATGCAGGTATGCCTCCTTGAGGTCTAGAGTAACCAGCCAAGACCCCTTGCCCAGCATGGGAAGGAGTTGCTGTAGAGTCAGCATTTTGAATTTTGGCACAATGAGATAAGTATTCAGTGAGGACAAGTCGAGAATTGGTCTCCATTGATGCTCTTTTCTTGGAACAAGGAAAAGCCTGGAGTAAAATCCTTGGCCTTGTTCTGAAATAGGAACTTTTTCTATGGCTTTCATTTGTAGTAAGTTTGAGATTTGTTTCAAAGCCTCTGCCCTTTGATTTGGTGGCAGACCTGGCATGCCTTTTCTTTTTGGCAATGTGTGGAAATGGAACCTGTATCCGTTGTCTATTATTTGGAGTGTCCATTTGTCTCTTGTAATGTTGTGCCAATTTCTTGAGAATAAAGAAAGCTTTCTGCCCAAAGGTGCTTCTAATTGAGCCCTGGTTGGCGGAGTCAAAGCAAAGTCATTGAGTTTGTCCTTGTGCAGCAGTTGCAGATCCTGAACTGCCTGTCTGGATTGGAGGTTGCCATTGACGGCCTCTGTAGGAGCCCCTAGCTTGCCCTCTACCTCTGGCACGCCTGTTCCTGTCCCTTTGAAATCTTTCTGTGTCTGGAAAGGACCAATTCTTGGAAGGCCAGTTTCTGCTGAATCTAGGCGGTTGGACTTGAAGAAAATCCTTAACTGTTTGGACAGATTTTGCCTTTTCCTCAAATTTCTTTAGGACGTCTTGAGCAGTGGAACCAAATAACTTTTGCTTTTCCAGTGGCGCATCCAAAAGCTTAGCTTTAACATGTTCTGGCAGAGATTGTTCCTTCAGCCAAGCATGCCTGCGTATGACAACACCTGTCATTGCTGACCTACATGAAGCTTCCAATGCATCATAACCACACTGCAAGAAGTGGTTGCTAACCTGCTGGGAGTTATGTACCAGATCCTGAAGGGATTTACTGTCAAGGGGTTCAGAAGACAATTTCTTATGCATTTCTTCTAATAAATACTCTTGATACTGTATCATATGAAATTGACAATTTAATGCCCTCATAGCAAGAGTGGCAGAAGTATACACTTTTTTACCCCATCTCTCTAATGCCCTGGACTCCTTTGCAGAGGGGTGTGGGTTCTTAGTAGTAACAGCTGCAACCCCTTTAGGGCCCTGTGAAATAGTTTCAGGGTCAGCAGAGTGGGCCTTATAAAGAAAATTATGTGTGTCCGGGACTCTAATACCTATCGGGCTTAACAGGGGCCGGAGGCAGAGTGTCAGGGGTCATACTAGAGTCAGAGTATACATCATCAATCACATTTAAAACAGGAGGAATAGCCAAAGGTCTATGCGGAGGTAAATGAGAAAAGTTCTTAGTCTTTTCCTGGAATCAGAATACTCCTGGCCCTGCCATTTGAAATGCTCTCTCATAGAGTGAAGGGTCTCCCCAAAGGAAAGCTCTTCAGGAGGGGAGGCCGAGGAAATAGATTCCTCTGCATCCGAATCCTCGTAGGCCGAATAAGCCTCCTCCTGGTAGTCTGAGTAATCCGAGCCAACAGAGGCCTCCTCTGAGGAAAGGGGATCAGGAGGATCCATCCTGGGCCTTTGGTCTAGAGGGGGTTGGGAGCCCCTGTCCGGATGAGGCTGAGAGCCCCTAATTAAGGAGATAAGGTCCTCTGCTAAAGTTAGAATCTGTGAACTAGAAGACGGTCCCTGAGGAATAACTCTGGGAGGCATGGCTTTAGAGTGTTTTGCAGCTTTGGCCCTGGTGAAGGCCTTAATAGACATGGATGCAGGAGGCCTGGCTGCACCACGTGCTGGTGTAGCTTTGTCTAAAGGTATGGTGTCAGAAGATTCCAATACCCCAGTTTCGGAAGGCAATTCTGTAACCGACTCGGTAGGAGCCTCCGGGGCCGAGGCTGTCGGTTGTAATATTTCAGGGTTTGGAAGTTCCAAGGACTCTGTATCAGCCGAGACAGAGACACTCGCGGTAGGCCTAGCCGCGGTTTCAGCCGAAACCGTGGCCCACGTGTGTCGGTCCTTGTCTTTCCGTTTCTTAATTAAATGTGATGTCGGGGTTTCCGACGGCATTTTGTAAGCAAAACTATCCCCAAAAAACTCTTCTGCGAACTCCGACCAACGTCTAAGAGTGCGTCAGTTGAAGGAAGCGCAGGCAGAACAGGCCGAGACGTCGTGGTCTGGGCCTAAGCAAGGAAGACAATAAGAGTGGAAATCCTTATGAGGTATTTGTTTCCCACAAGTTAAACAATTATTAACTTTTTCTGACATCGGCTGAGGCAAGAAAGAGTCCCCAACGGGGTACTTAGCTTTTGAAGTCTTCGGATAGCGAATTTACAGGAGCTGGCCGACCGGCACTTGCGAACTGCTTCTGCTTCGGGCACCACGCGGCAAGAAAGACTGGGGAAGATGGCGTCGGCTGACGCTTTTATACCCCAGGCGCTGTGACGTCGGGGAAGGGGCGACATCAGCCGACGCCGGACCCAGACTTTGGAATCTGGCCGACCGAAGGGCTGCCTGAGGCAGGACAACCCATATGTGATGACTGCAGATGCATCCTTGAAGGACATCACAAAGTTATACGAAAAAAACTTTATACAAGCCTGAGCCAGGAAAAATGACACCTCACAGCTGAAGCGGCAAATGAGATCAGGGTAGCTATCGCTACGCATTATGGAATAAGGAGTAGCCTCGAGCCAGTAAACAGCTCTCGAGCTACAGAAGATGGCAGAGTCGGAGCCGAGGATGGGCTCCAATCCCCAACCAGCAAGAAAGTACAGTATTGTATCTACCATAAATGTAGATGTTCGAGTGTTCACCCTGCTGCAATAAAGACCAAAGAAACCAAATAAACTGATATAAAAACAAAATGAAGAATAAACCACACTGAGAAACTGAATGAGGCAAGCGCTTTCGTTTACTATTTCAGCAAACTTCTTCAGACAATTAACAAATGCATAAAATATTCATTAAGTACATAATCAATACGATGACATCATGGAACAAATACAAAAGACAAGCCCACATTTAAAAGGGCTCACACAAGATATTATAAACTTTAAAAATAGTCATAAATAACACTATTAAAGTATTGAACATAATTTAGTACATCTAAATATTATGCATATTTAAAAATAAAAATATAAATATATAAATATATAAATAAATAAATATACATAATATACAATTCATCTCAACAAGGCTCTCAGTTTTAAAATACTCTTGAATGAAATAGCTTCATTTAGACCTGGCTTTGAAGCTGCATTCAACTTAATTTGCCAAATTAATTCCTTCTCATCTAATTTTAGGTCACTTGAACCACCCCTTTCATTTACAATAATTTTATCCAACACTACAAAATTAAATTCATGTGAGGGGTTAGAATTAATGTTCACCCTGCTGCAGTCATCACACTTGGGTTATCCTGTCGTCAGGCGGTCCCCGCAGTCGGTCTGAGTTCCAAAGTCTTGGTCCAGCGTCGGTTGCTATCGCTTCTTCCCTGACGTCAGAGCGCCAGGGGGTATAGAAGAGGCATCCGACGCCATTTTCTTCAGTTTTTCTTGCCCCATGTCAGGTGACCCCCCCCCCCCAATAGGAGGTCACTACATAGTACCAATAATAAACAAAACATACCTCCAGCTATAAGCAAATACACCCCAAAGGTTGTATCAGATATAAAGGCATAGAAAGGTTCCAGGTAGATCAGAGGGGATGGAGGGAGGGTAACATGGACTGCAGCAGGGTGAACACTCGAACATCAACATTTATGCTAGGTACAAAACTGTACTATGTTCATCGTGTTACCCTGCTGCAGTCATCACACTTGGGTTGAATCCCAAAGCCAAGGATGGGAGGTGGAATCAAACAGGGTTAGAAGAGGGTAGTAGGCCCTGCAAAACTGCAGTGGCGAAGCCAGCTCTAGTCTTAAGAGTATAGTGGCAAGTGATAGTGTTTGGTGAAGGTGTGTACTGAACTCCAAGTTGCAGCTTCCAGAATATCCTTGGTTGGCACCCCCCTGAGGAAGGCTGTAGATGTAGCTGCTGCCCTGGTGGAGTGGGGCCTTATGCTAGCAGGAACTAGTTTTCCATGATGGGTGTAGCAAAAACGTATGCAATGCCCTATCCATTTTGAAATGGTCTGTTTTGAGATGGCCTTTCCTTGTGATGCTGTTGCATAGGATTCAAAAAGCTGGTCAGATTTTCTGAAAGCCTTAGTTTTATCCAAGTAGTAACGCAGTTGCCTGTGAATGTCCAATGAGTGCAGGAGTCTTTCTCCTTTGTTCTGTGGATTTGGGAAAAAAGTGGGTAAATGGATGGTTTGATTTAAAAAGTGGGTAAATGGATGGTTTGATTTAGAGCCACACTGGATACCACCTTTGGCATAAAGGAGGGGTTAGTTCATAGAGAGACTCTGTCTTGATGGAAAATAAGGAAAGGTTCCACTGCCATTAGTGCCTGTAGCTCTGAGACTCTTCTGGCTGAAGTAATTGCTAGCAGCAGGACAGTTTTCCATTTAAATCAGCTGAGAAAGCTGGCTCAAAAGGTGGTAGCGTAAGCTTTTCCAGAACAAAGTTGAGGTCCCAAGTTGGCATTGGTGCTCTCCTGGGAGGCCTTATGTTTTTGGCCCCTCTGAGGTACTGCCTTAGAAGTGGATGTGAAAATAAGGGAGGATCCGTGTTGTAGTGAGCTGAAATAGCTGAGGCGTGGATTTTAAAAGATGAAAAGGAAAGTCCTTTGTGTAACATCTCAGTTAGATATTGTAGAATCTGAGGTATGCCCGGCTCAAGGGGATTTTGGCCTTTAGCTTGGTTCCGGGCGCAAAATCTTTTCCATTTGTCTGAGTAGGCTTTCCTGGTGCTGGGCCTCCTGGCCTCCAGAATGACATCCATAACGGCTTGTGATAGAGGAGCTGGCTGGTTGTTTAGGTGATTTGCCATGCAGCCAGATTTAAGGTCTTGAGCTGGCTGTGTAGAATCTGACTGTCATGCTGTGTGAGCAGATGAGGAATTTGTGGTAAAATCCATGGTGGGCCGTGGGCCATGTTTCTTAGTAGTGGGTATCAGTGCTGGCGTGGCCAGTCTGGGGCAATGAGCATAATTTCTGGTCTCTCCATTCTGACTTTCAGCAGCACCTTTGTTAGAAGGGACAGTGGACGGAAGGCATATACTGTCAACATTTTCCAACTGAATGAGAGCGAGTCCACTTTCCAAGCTTGATGGTGGAATGTCCTTGTGCAAAGTTTTGGTAGCTGATTGTTTTTAGGGTTGGCATGTCTGGGCGCCCCCATTTTTGAGTTATCATTGCAAATACTTGTGGATCCAGTTTCCACTCGTAGGGATCCATGATGTTCCTGCTTAAGTCGTCTGCCAATGTGTTCTTTCTTCCTGGCAAGAATTGTGCTTGTAATTGAACTTGGTAAATCAGTGCTGTGTTCCACAAGGTCATTGCTTGCCTGCATAGAGGGTAGGAGTGTGTACCCCCTTGCTTGTTTATGTACAACATTACTGTGGTATTGTCTGTCCTTATTATAAGTTGTCCTGGATGTAACGAGTCCTTGAAGGCTGTCAGAGCATTTTGTACAGCTAGCATTTCTTTTTGATTGATGTGCAGATATCTTTGATCTGAAGTCCATTTGCCTTGAACGCACTGTCCTGCCATGTGTGCCCCCCAGGCATAGTCCGATGCATCTGTTGTCATAGTTTGCCTGACTGGGGGTAAGGTGAAAGGCTGACTCTTGTTGAGGTGACATACCTGTGACCACCATAGAAACTCGTGTTGAAGGCAGGGAATGAGAGGTATCATTGTTTCCAAGCTGTGGCTGTGTCGAGTCCATACGCTTTTCAGGTACCATTGTAATTTCCTCATATGCAGTTTTGCAAATGGTAGTAGTAGTATGCAAGATGCCATGAATCCCAAGGCCTGCAGAATTTTTCTTGCAGGGAGTTGGGTCTTTGTTGCCATTATTTTGAAGTATTGAGTTAGTTGCAGTTGCTTGTCTGGTGTGAGATAAGCCATCTGGGCCGTTTTATTCAAGCTGGCACCCAGGAATGTCATGTTCTGTGAGGGCACTAGTTTTGATTTCTTTTCATTTACTGTGTACCCTAGGCAATTTAGAAGGTGTTTGACAAACGCCAGATGTTGTAAGAGAATGTCCTTGCTTTCTGCTTGGATGAGGCAGTCATCCAGGTATGGATATATTTGAATTCTTCTTTGTCTGCAGTATGCAATTACTGGTGCCAGGCATTTTGTGAAGACCCTCGGCGCAGTGGATAAGCCAAAGAGCAGTGCAGAGAATTGGTAATGGGTTGAACCTGCAATGAAACGAAGGTATCTTCTGCAATTTTGTCTGATATGCCTCCTTGAGGTCCAACGTTACTAGCCAAGCCTTCTTGCCCAACATGGGAAGAAGCTGCTGAAGTGTTAGCATCTTAAATTGGGGTACTTGCAAGAAGGTGTTTAGAACTGAAAGGTCCAGAATGGGCCTCCATGCATTGTCCTTTCTGTGGACTAGAAAGAGTCTTGAATAAAATCCTTGGCCTTGCTCCTGTGTAGGTACCAGCTGAATGGCTCTCATGTCCATGAGAGCTGCAATTTGTTTTTGTGCCTCTGCCCGTTGATTTTGTGGCAGGTTTGGCATTCCTTTTATCCTTGGCAAGGTGTGGAAATGGAATCTGTATCCTTGTGAGACAATGTCTAGGACCCATTTGTCCTTTGTGATGATGTGCCAGTTGTCTGCAAAAAGTGCTAATTTTCCTCCCAAGGAAGCTGTCAAAAGAGTTTTGCTTGGCAGTTTGAGGGTTAAGTCATTGTGTTTGTCTTCTAGTAGTTTGGGGCCTGTCTTCTCCTCCCTTCTGTTTTGCAGTGCCCCATTGGCGAGGTTTGTAAGGGATTTGTGCTTGACCTCTGCCCCTAGGGCGTCTGTATTTACCCCTCTGTGGTCTGTCAGAAGCTGGAAAGGACCAATTTTTTGTTGGCCAATTTCTGCTGAAACGAGGGGGTTGCACCTGTAAGAAATCTTTGACAGTCTGCATAGACTTTGCCTTATCCTCCATTTTCTTTAAAACCTATTCTGCTTTGACACCAAATAAGACATCCTGCTGTAAAGGTGCATCTAGTAATTTTGCTTTTACATGATCAGGCAGAGTTTGTTCCTTTAACCAAGCATGCCTACGTATGACAGACCCAGTAACAGCTGCTCTACAGGAAGCTTCCAAGGAATCAGATCCACATTGTAAAGTATGTTTGCCCACCTGTTCAGCTGCATGCAACAGATCCTGCATTTCCCTGAATTCAGACTGTTGAGGGTGCGTGCTCATCTTTTGTTTTAATTGAGACATTAAGAATTGCTGATATTTCAGCATGTGAAACTGACAATTTAGTGCTTTCATAGCTAGAGTAGCTGAGGTGTAAACCTTCTTCCCCCACCTATCTAGTGCTCTGGAGTCCCTTTCAGAGGGCACAGGATTTTTAGCCATAGAAGCCTTAGCCCCTATGGGACCCTGGGAAATTGTTTCTGGGTCAGCAACAGGGCTTTTGTAAAGGAATGTGTGTGAATCAGGCACTCTGTCTGGTTTGGCGGGAGCAGGTGGCAGAGAATCTGGATTTAGATTACATTCTAAGTAAACATCATCCACAATGTCTAAAACTGGAGGGATAGCAAGTGGTCTGTGCTGGGGAAGTAAAAGAAACTCTTGGAGCCTTTTCTTCAAGTCGGAGTAGTCCTGACCTTCCCAGTGGAAATGTTCCCTCATGGTATGTAAGGTTTCCCCAAAGGAATAGTCTTCAGGGGGAGATGCTGAGGGAATGGAACCTTCAGCATCAGAATCTTCATAAGGGGGGGGGGGGGAGTAATCCTGTTCATCAGAGGAGTCTGAAGGAATAGAAACTTGATCAGAGGAGGCATAATCCTCCTCTTGTCTTGGCCTTTTGTCTGGGGGGGAGGGTTGGGAAACCCTGATCAGAGTAATCAAATCTTCAGCCATCTTAAGGAGTGTTAAGCTTAGCATAAGATTTTATGGTGAGGGTAGTCGGTCTACAGACACCTTCTGAAACCGAAGGTGTTTCCCCAGCACAGGCTTCTTCTGCAATGTTGTCGGTAGGGCCTAAAGAAAATGGCTGCGTCGGTCTAGTACTCTCTGCTTGAGATTCTGAAGCAGTCTGGGGTTCCAATTCAGAGGTCATCATGGGCTGCGTAGGCGCCTCACTGAAAACCGGTGACCGGTCCAGCAGAGGCCTCGGAGTCTGGCTTGGATCTATGCTGCTTATCTTTATCTTTGCGTTTTTTAGGCACGCCGGTAGTCAGTTGCTCCGACGGCATAGTATAATTAAATTTCCTACCGTAGTGTCGAGCAAAATCAAAGCGTCGCTTTATAGTTCGCTTATTGAACCTAGCACAAAACCGGCAAGCAGAGACATTGTGGTCTGGGCCTAGGCAAGGTATACAATAAGAATGAAAATCCTTATGAGGTATTTGCTTCCCACAAGAAATGCAATTGTTAACTTTTTCTGACATCAGACTGAGGCAAGAAAAGGCTCCCCAATGGGGTAAATAGCTTTTAAGACTTCGGACTGAAATTCGATTCGAAAATCTCAGGTGTTAGCCGACCGGCCCTTGCGAACTGCTTCTGCTTCGAGCACCGCGCGGCAAGAAAGACTGAAGAAAATGGCGTCGGATGCCTCTTATATACCCCTGGCGCACTGACGTCAGGGAAGAAACGACAGCAACCGACGCCGGAGCAAGACTTTGAAACTCAGGCCGACTGTGGGACCGCCTGACGACAGGATAACCCAAGTGTGATGACTACAGCAGGGTAACACGATGAACATCAAAGGCGTGATAGACAACTTAACATATGATGTTTCAACTTAGTAGATAGTAGATCAATCTCAAACCAATTCAACTAAGAGTCTACCAGAACTAAGTAGTGTTCATTGTTCCACTCAGAGATATCAGTTGCTACAGCAGACCAAGGCAGTTCAGGAATTGGACTTAGATGAAGTGGTTCTCTTTGTAAATGTGATATGGTGCTATTGCATACTGAACAAGAAGAAAGAACTCTATCAACATCATTTGGTAATGAAGGCCAAAATACTAAATCTCTTGCTCTTCTCTTAGTGAATGTGGACCCTGGGTGACCACAATGCAAAATCTGGATATGTTCTTGTTGTAAGGAAGCAGGAACAACAATTTTAGGACCTTTGAAAATAACGCCATCATCCATCAACAATTCCTCTCTGTAAGGAAAATACGTTTGCACTTCAGGTGATGCACTACATTGCTTTGATGATCATCCAACATCAACATAGTGATTGAGCTTCTGCAAAACTGGATCAGTCAGTGTGATTTCTTAACTCAAGTCTAGTAGTGGAAAAATTACGTAGTGACATTACATCAAAGTCAAAAGTTCTTGCGTTAAGCTGTTCTGTTGTAATTCTGGGAGATCTGGATAAAGTATCAGCCAGGTAAAAAAATTGCCTTTAGTGTAGACCATTTTGAAATTGTACTTTTGCAATCTGAGCATCATTCTTTGTAATACTGCTGAAGCGGAATGCACAAGCTTCTTCAGAATAGTAACTAGAGGTTAATGATCAGTTTCAATCTGAACAGCTCGACCACGAATATAATCATGAAAATTGGAGCATGCAAATAATACTGCCAAAAGCTCCTTTTCAATTTGAGCATACAGCATCTGAGTTTGGGTTAGTGTGCTAGATGCATAAGCTACTGGTCTGCCCTCTTGAAGTACAACTGCACCTAGACCAAATTTTGAAGTATCACAGGAAAGTGCATCTGGCTTGTTCGCATCATAGTATCTTAACATAGGTGGAGTGGCAATTTTATGCTTCAAGTCTTCAAATGCCTGCTGGTGCTGTTCCAACCATGACCATGCAACATTTTTGCGTGTGAGCTCTCTTAAATTTGCTGTGATCTCACTGAAGTCTGGTATAAATTTGCCTAAATAGTTGACTATGTCCAGAAAATGTTGTAAAGCTTGCACATTATCTGGTGCTGACATTTCAAGAACAGCTGCGTGCTTGGTCGGGTCTGGTCTCAAATCTGTACTTGTAAACAAATGTCCTACGTACATAACTTCTGAAGTCTGAAAATGTACCTCAGAGGATTGAGCTTCAAGTTTACTTCATGTGCTCGGTCTAGAACTTCCTTGAGGTTTCTGTCATGCTCTGCTTCACCACTGCCTCTAACCAATAGATCATTTACTATTATGGCATAGAGATAACCCGAAAAAAATTTGTTCCATTGCATACTGGAAGACTTCACTTGCAGAATTTATTCCAAATGGCACTCTTAGGAATTTGCATCTGCCAAATGGAGTACCAAAAGTAGTTAGAAATGAGGATTTGCAATCCACCATCACCTGCCAAAATGAACTTTTGTATCCAAAACAAAAAATACAGTGGCATTCGGCATTAGAGCTCCAACCTCTTTGACTGCGCAAATTGGATGATACAGTCTTTTTAATGCTTTGTTCAAATCTCTTGGGTCAATGCATATTCTGATTTCGTCTGAGCCTTTTTGGTGAGTGGTTACCATGGGTGACACTCACTCAGTTGGTTCTCTGACTGGGCAAATCACACCTTGCTGCACCATTTTATCCAAATGAGCCTTAAGTTTATCTTATAGCCATCAGAATTCTTCTTGCTGGTCTGACTACTGGGGTTGACTTCTGGGTTTAACTTCGTGGAATACACAACTGAAAGTTTGCCTAACTTGTCATCAAAAACATCAGCATACTCTGAGAAAATAGCTTCTGAAAAATCAGAACTCGGAAATGCACTTATTCAATGAACTTTTTTAGCAAAAAAAAGCAGATTCATCCTTATACTATCTGAGACCCAATAACGGTTGCACTGGTCTTCGGACTACATAGAATAGCAAGATGTAGCAGTTCTCGGCCAAATACCATGCAAATATCACTGAACCAAGTCTCACACTACTGGTTACACGGAGTTGTTTGTTTGTTCTCACTCTAGCAAATGCGTCTGCTGATATAGCCTTACACTTTGAGCCAGTGTCTACTTTGAACTCTGTGGATCTTCCATTAATCCGGGTAGTACAAAATACTTCTTGTTAAGCTCACTGTATCAACTTTCACCAAGCACTAATGCACCATCGACATAGAAAGCTGACTGTTTCTGCTTTACTTGATCAACATGCTTTTTTATGTGACCTTTCTTAACTGTGTGAGACTTGCTTGATTTGCAAAACTTTTGGAAATGGTTCCATTTTTTACACTTGGGTTCATAGGTTGGTACTAGACTATCGGCCCTAGGGCCTATACAAGCCTAACCTTAACAATCCTCTGGATATTTCTTCCCACAATATCTACTTCTCTGGACCCCTGTCTAGCAGGGTGACTGATGTGATCCCTAGGGCCTATACAAGCCTAACCTTAACAATCCTCTGGATATTTCTTCCCACAATATCTACTTCTCTGGACCCCTGTCTAGCAGGGTGACTGATGTGATCCCTGGGGTGAATTTCCCATCTCCCATCCAGTCGTCAAGGTTCCTTTCGAAGAGTGCCAAGGAGGCACTCTGCTTGACATGTATGGGCAGTCTATTCCAGAGTATGGGGAGTCTCTGGGTTAGGAACCTATCCCTCTAGCATGTTTTGCTCATTGTGATGACAAGGTTTAGATCCCTGGAGCGTGTGGCTCTGAAGGATTGGGACTTCTTTAAGTGGAGCATGTCCAACAGCTCAGGGTTTGACATGGCCTTGTATGTTGAGCAGAGATCGCCTGTGAGTAGACTATATGCCACAGAGTATAGCTGGAGTTGTTTTAGACTGTCAGCATAGGGCACCTGCTTTAGGCCTGTGATTCTTTTAGTGAGGTATTTCTGTGCCCTTTCCAGCTGTTGCAGATGTGACACTGACTTATGACAATGCTGATCAAATGCTAAGCACTTCTTTCTTTTAGACTCATGATTCACACTACAATTGCGACAGTTTACAATAAAGCGAGACTTGGGTTTTGCCGATTCATATTTATACTGCACTGAGCTGGCGCTGGAGCTTGCACCTTTCTTGGAACTTTCTAGAAAACCTTGTGGCTTCTTTGGAAATCCTGTAGCTGCCACATGCTTAGGCCTGCGCTTGTTTGCCACATGTTGCATACTATCTACTATGCTCTGGAGCCATCTGAAACCATGCTCTTGTCACACACAAGCATACTTGTGTTTCTCTGTCACCTCATGGATTTGACAAATCTCTACGGCCTTGCTCAATGTTAAATCACTGTCACAAAGTAAAATCTTTCTCACAGCAGAACACCACATACAAGCCTGTCCTTTATCAGCTCATCTTTTAAATCAGCAAACAGACACGTTTTAGCTCTGTTTCTCAAGTCAGTTACACAAGCTGCAAATTCTTCCCCTTGTTTCTAATCTCTTGTGTAAAACAAATGCCTCTCTAAAGTGATACTCATCTGGGGGTTGCACATTTTTCTGAACCTGCGCTTCACTCATGGTCTTACCTTGATTCAGCTAGTACAACAATATGGTGGGTCTGCACCTTCTCCTTCATACACTGCTGGTGCATACACAAAGGAACGCTCCCTTTCTATGGCCTCTGACCCTGCTAGGTTTAGCAAAATGAATTCTCTTGTGTGTGCATCTCTATCTGCATAAATTGCTTGTATAAAAATATCGTACTCTTACTCAAATATTCTTTAGTTCTCTGCAATATATTGATCAAATACAAGTGGTAGGGTTCTTCGAAATCCATCTGCCATATTAACACATACCAGTGAAGGGTTTTGAAAATAAGCATAAACATACACACATGCCAGAACTAATGCCAGTAATTGTCCAATGCCTTTGTAACTCTGAACTTGAACTTTGTTGGGCTTTTCGGAATTATGCAAATAAACAAAGTACTTTCTAATAACTGGACTTTGCGAAATAAACTTCTCGGGTGTTTTCGTACTTTTGTAATGTCGCGGTAAGGGTGAAAATGCTAAAGTCATTTATTATCATGTGCTAAAATCATATTTCAAGAAACTTTTGAGAACTTTACGATGCGACTGAATAACTGATGAGCACTGTAATACTCTTGTAATCTTGTATTTTTTAAGAAAACACCTTAGTGTAAGGAACATATCAAGCAACTGCACAATGTGAATAAATCAAACATCTGTTACCTTGAACAACTTTTTGAACTGCACTTTCCGAATAACTGCATACACCACACTGAAATGTCCCAAAAATGGTGGTACCTTACTAGGCAACTTTCTACAGTACAAGAAGCACTCTGTAATGGTGGCACTATGAGAATACACACAGCCAGCACAAGAAACTTTTCGAAATGACTATATTTTGACTGTATTACACGAAATAGTTGCACTTCGCACACAATAAACTCTTTGAAATACATGCACAGTGATACACACACACTGTACTTTCTACACACTTTGAGATACTTCGAACAACACTAGTTACGCTCTTGATAACAATACAAAATAGGAGTCATGCCCAAATACAGTACTTTGCCAAAACATATGCAGTCGCCTTGCTTTAATTTGCTTAATGTGCCCCTTTTCTTTTCTTATTATAATTGTTTTGCTTGTTTAAGCCCTTTTCACTCCTAATATGCTTTTCACATGGTAGTTTTACTCTAAATATGCCCAACTTTGTCTTGAACACACTCATCTTGCTTTAAACTTGCTCATTTTTTGCTTTAAACATACTCATTTTGCTTTATTATTAATCATTTCATCGAATACTTTTATCTTAAACATTTTCTTAAACTTTTCATACTTTCCGCTTGCCTGATAATGCGATTTGTGCTGCTGTACTGCCCCTTTATTGTCCTTTGTATCGAATTGTTCTTGTTATTTCTCATTACCTTTGATTCTTTCTGGCTATATTTGTGCACTTTCTCAGTTTTACTTTCACTGTCGAGTCTGCACCTCATGGCACCGAATATTCTTCTCTATTCTATTCCGGTTCTGACACCATGTTGCTTTAGTGTCTGGAACATGAGTAGTGTCTTTGTGGGTTCTGTTCAAGCAGCTTTATTTCATACAAACACATTACTAATGTTGGCATGGACTTTAAGGAATGTTTATACAAACTAATAACTATGATCATACATGCTCACTCCCTGGCTGCTCCTTCAAAATGGCACTAGGGGTTTGCACGTTTCTGGGTTATATACGTGCACGTACAACCTTGGATGCTTCTTAAAGATATAGCACTCCTGTTACACCATGATCTACACTATAAACATACAAAAAACAATAATCCACAAATATATATATACATATATATATATATATATATATATATATATATACATATACATATACATATATATATATATATATATATATATATATATATATATAAACCGCAGTGGTGGTGCTGCGGTAGCATTGTCGCCTCACAGCAAGACGCTGTCTGATTCGATTCTCAGCTAGAGCGTCTTCTGCGTGGAGACATGCATGAATGGGCATACCTTCGTTGAAGGTTGTGTGTCAGGCCTGGCAAGCCGGTACGTAAAAATCAACTGCCAATCATTAGCGGACCGGAGTTCCGCTGTGGCGACCCCTAACCGGGAAAAGCCGAAAGACACAAACAAACAAACACACACAGCCACACACACGTGTGTGTGTGTGTGTGTGTATATATATATATATATATATATATATATATATATACACACACACACACACACACACACACACACACACACACACACACACACACTAATTGTATTGCATGTGTTTTCTCATTAGAATAGGTTTAATAGTGACAGCACTATTCAAGCCGGGTTTCGAGTCAGCTTTCAATCTAAGAATCCAGCTATATTCATTATTATCTAGTGCTCCTGACCCAGATGGCTGTCCTGCTGTAAACTTGGTATTATCTCTTCTCACGGCTCCCACCCTGAAAGGCTTGCACAGTTAGAAGGTCTGCATCAAGTTGGGAATTATTTTAAAAAGAAAAATAAAATGGACAGCCACAATGGTCTACTCTCAATAACAAACTTAACTAAGGTTACTACTTTTTCTAAAGTCTTTCTGCTTAAAGTGTTTAATTCAGCCATACTGGGCCAACACCAAACTTCCCAGCCCTTAAATAAGGCTCCTAATGCTAAAATGTTCCACCAAATAGTACTGTTAAAGTTGCTGTGTTTAAAAACAGAACACAGATTAGAATTTAAAGCAAGTACTGTATACTGCTGACCTGGGTCTAAAGGCACCTTTTAGCCTGTCCCCCACAGTAATTTAGCTCCCTCCATATTGTTAAAATTAGATAGTTTGCCCCCAGTATCTTCTTTCTTACACCTAAAATAATACCCTGAACACAGTAATTTCACTCTGCTCTCCCTCACATAGCCCTGAAAATTATACCCTACAGCTATAAAATTAACCTGCAAGTGTATAAAATACAGCTTAAACAGTCTATAAACTGGTGCAAAAAAACAAATTAAAAATACAGCCAAACATACAACCATACATACCAAAAGCCTAAGGAAATACTTGTAGTCAGTGTTAGCTCCACTCGCCCTCACTGCACTTGGGCTTGCTCCGCTCCCCTCCCTGCCCCCAATTTCCACCCACCCTTACCAGTGCTACATTTAAACTAAATTTAGCCACTCCCCTCATGCTAAGTACCGATCAGCACCTCATACATCACTGAACAGCCCTCCCCCCTTATCCCACTTCCTTCTCTTTCATTCTTCCACACCCTGTTAGCACACTCAACCATCAAAATTGGCCAGTCCCCCTAACAAAATTCAAACAAGTAAAAAAAAATACTAATTACCCTACTGCCTATACTCTTTCTATTTTACCATCTTACTGTCTACAAACAAAAACTTGACCATGGTATTCACTACCCAAATGGTCAAACAGCCACCCATGACTTCACACAACACTAAACACTTTACCATCCCCAGCACACCGAATCTACCACACTCAACAAAATATCACCCCTGTAAAGCCACAAAATATAATCCTAAAGACAAACACTATATAAAACTTGCAAACAAACTACTAAAGCTTAGAGTATCCTGCCACTATAACCTTATAACACATGGGGACATCCATTCCAACCCTGGCCCACCCACACCCAATAACCTTCACTCCCCTACCACAACCCCCACAGTTAAGCTATCCCTTTCTACTTCCACTAGTTCCCTCCTAGCATTTCACCTATATATTAGAAGTATTAACAATAAGATTCCCAACCTACAGGCCCTACTAGCAAACCTACTCCCCAGACATTGTGTGTCTTATGGAAACCTGGCTAAAACCTAGTACTACTGACAATGAGATACTACCTCCAGGATATAATATTCACCGGTTAGACCATACTACAAGGAAAGGAGGTGGGATAGCAGTTCTTTACAAAAATACTCTGTTAAGAGAGACACCATTCAACCACCCCAATTCAATAATGCAGAACTCCTCATAACCAAACTACAGACTAACCAGAACAAATGCTTGATCTGTGCTTACATTCCACCAGACAACAACTTACATATCCTATACTGGTTATCCACTACCTTATCCCCAAGAAACCATCGTTCTTGGTGACTTCAATACTGACTGGCAAACCCTGCTCCTCCGAACCCCCCTCACCCCTATAAACTTACCTGGGTTTGAACAGACCATGACCTCTCCCACTAGGATAAACAAACCAACCAACAGGAAACATCAACTAGTCTGGATCCTAGTTAAATAACCAACCCCAACTGTACACAGCTGGCACTCTCCCTGATTACCTTCGCAACCATTTACTAATCTATATCAATAAACATAAGGCAGGAAACCCTCACCAGACCAAATATAAAACACTTAGAAACAGGAAAAACTCTGACACTGCTATTATTCCTAAATGAATTAAATTCAGTTGACTGGTCAAAACTAAAAAATCTACCATCAGAAGAGGCTATAACTCACTTTAACACTAAATTCCTAAGTATCCTTGATTCCCATGCTCCAGCAAGTACAAAAAAAATCTAGATCAAACACCGCACCATGGCTCACAAAATATATTAAATCTAAAATCAAAACTAGAAACAGAGCCTGGGCCAGCTGGAGAACAACTAAAGCCCCACCTGACCATCTAATGATACAAAAAATAGATTTCACTAGATAAAAAAGCTTCTACCAAAATCTCCTACAAAAACACCAAAACAACCCTCAAAAGTTCTGGGCAGGCTTAAATCAACTACTTCATCCAGGTCATTCTAACACCCCAACCCCGGCTAACCACACCCATAGTTCCCCAGAAACCATAGCTGGTGCTTATAACAACTTTTTCACTGAAACTATCCAATCCCCAGCAAATCAACTAACCCCCATAAACCTAAACCATACCACTAATCACCCCCAATTTAGCTTCCAACTAATACCATTAGTTTTATCAAAAAAAAAAAAAAAAAAAAACCTACCACCCTTGCTGCTGACCTCCTCCCTGCAGAGTACCTACAAAAAAGCTGCAGACGCCATTGCACATCCCATATCTATCCTTATTAACAGAACCTTATCCGAACACGCTATCCCCTCCCTCTGGAAAATATCCCATGTCATCCCCACTCCATAAAGGTGGTAGTTCTACAGACATATCCAACTATAGACCCAATGCCATTCTTTCTCCCACTAGCCAAAATAATGGAGAAATGTGTACACAAGCAGCTAATGCAATACCTTACACAGAATAACTTACTATCCAACTCTCAGCATGGTTTTAGGCCATACCACAGCACCACCTCAGCCTTCCTTTCCTTTACTAATGCCATAAACCAAAACAGGAATGACAATAGGCTATTCTCCGCCCTCTTTCTTGACTAATCAAAAGCCTTTGGCATGGTTAATGATGAACTTCTCATTCTTTCTCTAAATTCTATTTCCCTCAATAAGCATGCAAACCAGTGTTTCCAGTCCTACCTGACTGGTAGACAACAGGTGGTACTATAGCAGGGCAAACTCTCCAGCCAGCTACCTCTCACACTTGGTGTCCCTCAAAGCTCCATATTAGGTCCACTACTCTTCTCTATTTTTATCAACAACCTTCACACTGCTATCCCTAAAGCTACATGTATTCAATATGCAGATTATTCCACTCTGATCTGCTCAGCCACCTCCCCATCCGAACTGCAAATCCTAACCTAAAATACATTTAACACTATTGAGAACTGGCTCGCCAACCAATGCCTACTGCTGAACCCCAATAAAACTAAACTTCTACTCTTCACTCCCACTAGTAGATCTGCCACACTTTCATTCTCTGTCACGTCTAATAATGGTACCACTATCTCCCCAGATCAACACACCAAACTTCTACGGGTTATCACAGACAATCTCAAATTTAACCTAAAGGTCAACAAAACCATACAGGCCAACAATAAGAAGCTTGCATCAGACTGCAATTGCCCGTTCACACCTACTCTCTGCTCTGTTATATGCCTCACCTGTACTCTCAAACCTCAAAAAATCTGAAGTAGGTAAGCTGCCCCATAGCTACAACCATATTGCCAGATTTGCCACTGGCTCCACCTATAGAACCCACCACTGTCAGAACCTGAAACTAAAGTGGCTAGAACTGCCCACCTTAATTCAATTCAATCAGCTCTTAATAGCGCACAAAATTCTGTACCACCCTGAGGATACCCCCTCACTTATAAATATTAAGCCATATAGCAACCTGAGATCCCTACGGTCAGCCAACAAACTACTGGTCCAAACCCAGAAAGCTAATAACTCTGCTGGTGAATCCCTGTTTGCCAACTTTGTTGGCAAAACCTGGAACTCGTTGCCAAACTATATAACGCTACAATCCTCCAAAAGTCTCTTCAAAAAAACCTCAAAATATCTCAAAGTGAACTGGCTTTGCCCATGTACCAATCCTGATTAAGTTATAAACTGAAAGCATAATCTGTAAATATAACATGCAACTACATCACCAAGCTCCACATTCAATCTGACATCTCTTGCTTTTAATTGCGTCTGTCCATGAGAATTGTGAGTCCCTACTAGGGAACACTATTAAACCATTGTACATAATCACGTTGTTTTATAATGTTATCCAACTTCTTGTGTAATCTATGTCAGTTTGTCTATTTGGAGATTTTCTACCCGGGCCTCTGCTGAAAATAGACATGTATCCAGTCGGACTATCCCGGTAAACAAATGCAAAATAAATAAAATAAATAAAAGTAAATATTTATATCAACACCCCCTGACATGTTTTTTTTTTTTTTTTTAACTACAGTAATCACCCTAAACGTAAATTCATGACTAATATCAGTCTCTAAAATATGTTTCCTCAGAGCATTTGTCTCTATGACCCTACGTATTTCTGACATATGTTTAATGACATGTTCTCAGAGTTTCGGCTACACTTCCCTACATAAAAAAGGACATTTTACGCAAGTAGCAAGATAATGCGTGTTATGTAGCATGACAATGGAAAGTGTATGTTCTATTGGTACTAGGGTATATGACTATATTGCTAGAGGTTATGTCCGTACCGCAACTGCAGTTGCGGCAGGGAAAAGTTCCATATTTAAATTGAGCTTTACTATCATTATTAATAGCTGAATCATAATCTTTATGACCATCTTCTCTTCAAGCTTTTACAGTTTCTACACGCAAATCTTGGTTGTTCCTCCAATATATGTTGTAATTCAGGCATAGTCCTTAGGATGTTCCAATTTCTACATATTACATTCTTCACATCATTAGTTCCTCTGTTTAAGTAGCAATATATCGAACTGTATTTTCTTATATATGCATATTAACATCCCTAGAAAGATCCTTGTCTTCCTTAAACAACGGTGCAGCTATTTCATCCCTATTCCACAGCCCCTGCAAAAAGGTTCCTCAGCTGTTCCCCTTCTACTGGTCTATGGCAGTTTTTACCTGCTCTAGAAACTTCATGAACCTGGCCACTAAACAATAAAAAGGAACAATCATCTTGAAAGAAAAAGGACTAAAAAAAGCATTGTAGGTGCACCTGAATTCCACAATATTTTGGGCTTATCACTGTATTAAGTGTACAGTGTATTTTGTAAACTGTAGATCAGGGACGGCAGCTGCCCCCGCCCCTTCACAAGCTAGCATTTCTTGTAATCTTTAATTACAAAACTTCTTAATATACAGTCACATACACTTTTAGTAGCTATTCCTGACTCCCAGCTAAACCACACACACTAAAGTTAACATAAGTACAAATACAGAGCACAAGGTTTCTGAATTGGCTAAACAGCACATTGTGGGCAATAACGATATTACTTTTGTTCTGTAAGGTCCTGCATATATTCTACATACATCTTACATTTGCTAATAGACAAACAGCTACTGATTGATTTTTTTTGAGTTTTCTCACATCACGGGTGTAGCCCCACAACGATCGGGCTTCACTTCGATCCCCACCCCCAACCCATACCATTTCCTTTATACCTAACCATTAACGCTCACTCTGCACCTTACTTTCCCTTCCTGTTCTCCACACAAACCAGAACTAATCCCTCCCCTCTCCCACACTACACTAGCAAACTATTACTTCTCCTTCCACTACCCACATTACTCCTACTTCCCTACTCAATCACCTAAGCAACACACACGCACATACCTACCAGCAAAATCAACCTACTAACTCCCCAATCACCAATTTCAGTACTCTAGCACTCAGTACTCTTACCAATCAGGACTTTCTCTACTACTCTTTTTCTTGTACTACCTCCATTACCCCTCCTTCACACTCTCACCTCACTTATTATCCAGTTATCTCCTATTCCAAAAGTTCCTACAATACCTCATACTAGTGATACCTCATCTCCTTATCATTAATTTGCTATTTTCACTTGTATCTTTTCTCCTGAACTAAAAGCCCCCAACATCACATTCCTTAAAAATAAAAAAAAATATTTTATCTTTAACTTTTACAAGTATAACTGCCACTACTACCCTAATGTTCTTCTACTTGCAGGAGACATTCATCCCAATCCAGGTCCCACTCAACACAACTCCACTGATAACTATTCTCCTACTAACCTATACACCTCTGCCCCCCCCCCCCCAAACAAATCTCCTTTTACTCAATAAACACCAGAAGTATATTAAACAAGGTTAGTGAACTTCATGATTGGCTCTCAAGCCACACTCCGGATGTCATCATCCTAACAGAAAAGTACAGTTTTGTACCTACCATAAATGTAGATGTCCGATAGGCATGCATCTGCAGTCCTTACAAATGGGTTGTCCTGTCGTCAGGCAGCCCTTCGGTCGGCCGGATTCCAAAGTCTGGGTCTGGCCTAGGCTGGTGTCGCACTTCACCCGACGTCATAGCGGCAGTTCTTCGGGTATAAAGGCATCAGCCGACACCATTTTCCTCAGTGTTTCTTGCCCCAGATGCCAGGTGCCCTCTAGGAAGGCTAAATTTGGATAAATGCAAATGGTTCCAAATAGTAGAGAGCAAACAAAAAATAAGCATGTATGTACATATATACAAACAAATACACAATAATAGATTCCCCCAGCTAGCTACAAGATGGGCAAATACCCTAGGAGTACCACAGAGGGGAAGGAGGGTGGGTAATCCTGACTGCAGATGCATGCCTATCGGACATCTACATTTATGGTAGGTACAAAACTGTACTATGTCCTTCAAGGATGCATCTGCAGTCCTTACAAATGGGTAGAACACCATAGCCAAACTGGGGGAGGAGGAGAAATAAGATTATGGTGTAGTTAAGATCCCTTAGATCCCTTGCAAAACAGCAGTGGCAAAACCTGCTCGGGATCTGGAGTATAAAGGTAAATTATAATGCTTGGCAAATGTATGCACGGAGCTCCAAGTAGCAGCCTCTAAAATGTCCTTTGTAGCCACTCCTCGTAAGAAAGCTGTGGTAGTGGCTGTAGCCCTTGTAGAGTGAGGCCTGATGTTTTCTGGAGTTTTCTTCCCATGGTAGGAGTAACAAAATCTAATGCAATGTCCTATCCACTTAGAGATTGTCTGTTTTGAAATAGCTTTTCCTTCCATTCCTGTCGCATATGCTACCAGTAGCTGGTCAGTCTTTCTATTGCTCTTGGTCCTGTCCAGGTAGTAGCGTAATTGTCTATGTACATCCAAGGTATGCAACAGTCTTTCTCCCCTGTTCTGTGGGTTGGGGAAGAATGTTGGTAGGTGGATAGCTTGATTTAAAGATACCCTGGAGACCACCTTTGGCATAAAAGAAGGATTAGTTCTCATGGACACTATCTTGATGGAAGATCAGGAAGGGCTGTACTGCCATTAATGCCTGTAGCTCAGATACCCTTCTTGCTGAAGTGATTGCAAGCAGGAAAGCAGTTTTCCATGATAAGTACTGTAATTCTGCTGTTGCTGCTGGCTCGAAAGGAGGGAGTGTCAACATTTCTAGCACAAAGTTCAAGTCCCATGCTGGCAATGGTGGCTTCCTAGGTTGCTTTACATTTTTAATCCCTCTCAGAAACTGCCTGAGCAGAGGATGTGAGAAGACTGGAGGATCCAAGTTGTATTCTGCTGAAATAGCTGATGCATGAATCTTAATGGAAGAATAGGACAGGCCGTTGTGGAAGAGCTCTACCAAGTATTCCAGGAAGTTAGCTATGTTTACCAGTAACACATTCTCTCCTTTTGCAGTACTCCAAATGAGATATCTTTTCCATTTTGCTGAATAATTTTTTCTTGTTGAGGGTCTGCGAGCCTCCAAGATAATGTCTTTTACCCTTTGAGATAAATCTGGGTTATTTGGTCTTATGCAATGTTCCAGGCAGCCAGCTGCAGTGTTTTCAGGTTTGGATGCAGGGTTTTGAAGTTGTTCTGTGTTAACAGCAAGGGAACTAGGGGCAGAAGCCATATTTGTTCCCGAGACATGCTCCTCAGTAATGGGTACCAATGTTGCCTTGGCCAGACTGGAGCTATCAGGATGATCCTTGGACGGTCTTCTTTGATCTTCAATAGCACCTTGTGCATCAAAGGAAGAGGTGGGAATGCATATGCTGTCAGGTTTTTCCAACTGAAAGATAGGGAGTCCACTTTCCAAGCAAGTGGGTGGTACGTCCTTGTGCAGAATGTTTTCAGTTGGTGATTGTGTGGGGATGCAAAGTAGTCTATTTCTGGTAGTCCCCATTTCCCTGTAATGGTTTTGAAGATGTCCGGATGCAGCATCCATTCGTGGGCATCCGTGGTAGTTCTGCTTAGGATGTCTGCTAGTATATTTTCTTTTCCTGGCACAAAAATTGCTTGAAGCTGAATGTTGAAGCTCAGTGCCACATTCCAGAGGTCCACTGCCATCCGGCATAGAGGGTATGAATGTGTGCCTCCCTGTTTGTTGATGTACCACATAACTGTGGTGTTGTCCGTCCTTATCAGCAGTTGACCCTGTCGAAGAAATGGTCTGAATGCCTGAATTGCCAGTTTTACTGCCAGCATTTCCTTTTGATTTATGTGTAGGTGCAGCTGGTCTTGAGTCCATAAGCCTTGTATGCACTTGTCCAGCATATGCCCCAACCGAGGTCTGAGGCGTCTGTTGTGATGGTCTGGCTTGGTTGAGTGCTGTGGAAGGGCAGTCCTTGTTTGATTGACAGGCCTGAGCCCACCATTGGAATTCTTGTTTCAGGCATGGAATTATTGGAATCTGGGTTTCTAGGCTGTGCTTGTGCTGAGACCATAAATTCCTTAGGTACCACTGTAACTTCCTCATATGTAGTCTGGCATGTGGAATCAATATTATGCAGGATGCCATGTAACCGAGAGCTTGCAGGACTTTTCTTGCTGTTAGCTGGTTCTGCTTTGTTAATGCCATGAAGTAGAGAGGTAGTTGCTCCTGTTTTTCTACTGTCAGGAATGCCATTTGTTTTGATGTGTCCAAATCTGCACCCAAGAAGGTTATCCTTTGGGATGGTATCAGCCTTGACTTTTTTATATTGACTGTGTATCCCAGGGCTTGTAGTAGATGAATGACTCTTTCCAAATCTTTTGTTAATTTGTTTTTGTTGTCCGCTTGTAACAGGCAGTCGTCCAGGTAAGGATAAATTTGAATTTGTCTCTAGATGGCAGTCTATTCACTGGCTAATACTTCTGTCACAATTAAGACCTTGCGTTTTTTTACAATGCAATACATGAACCATATTAATTCCTGTTGGAACATATAAGCAAATATTTATTTTCTAATTTTTTATGAGTATTGAATGTTTTTCCAAAGATGTTTGCATATAATGAAATGGTGATGCATTAATAAGTAGATTAAGGTATTTTTAAAGGATGTTCTTTCAAATGGTGTAATTAATTTAATTGGTGAATTTTTTAATTAATTTATTGAATGGGGTATTTAAACTAGATAGAATTGCTTAATAAAGTACATCTGATGAAGTGTTGGGATACAAACGAAAACGCATTTGGACTGAATAGCGTTAATGTTGGTGCCTTTCCGTTGCTGTGTTTCTGTGTTGTGGATTTACTGTTTTTGGCTGTCGTGGATTAAAAACTATACAATTTGAACTTGGAGCTTCCGTGGCATTTCCTTTCCTTCATTTTGGATTTATGATAAATTTGAATTCCCTGAAGCCTGCAGTGAGCAATTACTGATGCCAGGCATTTTGTGAATACTCTGGGTGCAGTAGATAAGCCAAAGGGCAATGCTGAGAATTGATAATGCTCTGATCCTGCAAGAAATCTGAGGTATCTTCTGCAATTTGGTCGTATGGGGACGTGCAGGTATGCCTCCTTGAGATCTAGAGTTACTAGCCAAGACTCCTTGCCCAGCATGGGAAGAAGCTGCTGTAGGGTCAGCATTTTGAATTTTGGAACAATGAGGTATGTGTTTAAAGCGGACAGGTCGAGAATAGGTCTCCATTGGTTTTCTTTTCTTGGTACCAGGAAGAGTCTGGAGTAAAATCCTTGTCCTTGTTCCATAGATGGTACCCTTTCTATAGCTCTCATCCTTAGTAAGTGAGTTATTTGTTCTAGAGCTTCTGTCTTCTGATTTGGAGGTAGGTTTGGCATTCCTCTCTTCCTTGGTAGAGTATGGAAGTGAAACCTGTAACTTTGGTCTATTGTCTGTAAAATCCATTTGTCTCCTGTGATGTAATGCCAGTTTACTGAAAATAAGGCTAGCTTCCCGCCTAAGGGTGCTTCTAGTTGTTCCCTGGTAGGCGGTGCCAGAGCCAAGTCACTGTGATTGTCCTGTGGAAGTGGTGGTGGCTGGATCTGTGGCTGTACCTCGCTGGTTGTTAGCCTGCCATTGACGTCCCGTGTAGGCACCTCTGGATTGACCCCTGCCTCTTGAGCGCCTATTCCTGCCTCTCGGAGCTCTGGAGGTGTCTGGAAAGGACCAATTCTTGGAAGGCCAGTTCCTGCTAAACCTTGGAGGTTGGACCTGCAAGAAATCCTTGACTGTCTGAACAGATTTTGCTTTCTCTTCCACCTTCTTCAGCACCTGCTGCGCAGGGGAGCCAAACAAATTGAGCTTATCCACGGGAGCATCAGGGAGCTTTGATTTAACATGGTCTGGTAAGGACTGCTCTTTCAACCATGCATGTCTTCTGATCACTGTGCCAGTCATGGCTGATCTAAAGGAAGTCTCCAGTGCATCATAGCCGCATTTTAAGGAATGATTACTGACCTGCTGAATGTTATGTACCATTTCCTGTACAGATTTTTTGTCTAATGGTTCATCCGAGGACAGTTTTTTAGTTAATTGGTCTAACATAAATTCCTGATACTGAATCATGTGGAATTGACAGTTCAAGGCCCTAGCTGAAAGAGTAGCAGAAGTGTAAACTTTTACCCCATCTCTAAGGCCCTAGATTCCCTTTCAGAGGGAGGGGTTTTGGTAGAAGAAGCTGCTACAGCCTTGGGTCCCTGGGAGATAGTTTTGGGATCTGCAAAAGGGGCCTTATACAAATGATAATGTGTGTCCGGAACCCTGTAGTACCTATCGGGCTTAGCAGGGGCCGGAGGAAGAGAATCAGAGCAGTACAAGCATCATTAAAAGCATCATCCACAACAGTAAGTACTGGAGGAATGGCTAAAGGCCTATGCTGTGGCAAATGCAAAAAGGTTCTAAGCCTTTTCCTAGAGTCTGAAAAATCCTGGCCCTGCCATTGAAATTGTTCCCTCATAGCATGCAAGGTTTCCCCAAAAGAAAATTCCTCAGGCGTTGAGGCAGAAGGAATGGAGTCTTCTGCATCAGAGTCCTCATAAGGAGAAAAGGGGCCCTCTGGAGGGTTTGAATTATCTGACTCATCAAAGGATCCATCTGAAGAAACTGGCTCAGGGGGCTCTACTCTAGTCCTCTTCTCTGGAGGTGGGTGAGAGGCCCTGTCTGGATGTGGTTGGGATCCCCGGATCAAAGAAATGAGATCCTCTGCTAGACTAAGCATTTGTGAACTGGAACTAGGCCTGTGAGAGGGGGTCTTAGCAGGCACCGATTTTGTAGATTTTGCTGCTTTAGCCCTGGCAAAGGCCTTAATAGACATGGATGCAGGAGGCCTAGCAGCTCCACGTGCAGGGGTAGAAATATCCAAAGGGATAGTATCAGATAAATCCTGCGAACCTGCAAGAGCAGGTGGGATTTCAGTAGCAGATTCAGCCAGGCTGGATGAGGCCTCAGTAAGTGGCAAGCTTTCGGCCGAAGGAAGAACCGTGGACTCGGTTTCAGCCGAAACCGAGACACTCGCGGTTGGCTTAACAGCGGTTTCGGCCGAAACCGCGGACCGCGAGTGTCGGTCCTTTTCCTTGCGTTTTTTAGAAATTTGCGTAGTCGGAGTATCCGACGGCATAATGTAAGCAAAATCGGAGCCGAAAAACTCTTCAGCAAATTCCGACCGACGTCTAAGCGTCCGTCGGTTGAAAGAAGCACAGGCTAGACAAGCTGCTACGTCGTGGTCTGGGCCTAAACAAGGTAAGCAGTAAGAGTGGAAATCTTTATGAGGTATTTGTTTCCCACAAGTTAAACAGTTATTCACTTTTTCTGACATCGGCTGAGGCAAGAAAGAGTCCCCAACGGGGTACTTAGCTTTTTAGAAGTCTTCGGTACTTGTAGTAGTAATCTCTGGTTCTGACCGACCGGCACTTGCGAACAGCTTCTGCTTCGGGCGCCACGCGGCAAGAAAGACTGAGGAAAATGGCGTCGGCTGATGCCTTTATACCCGAAGAACTGCCGCTATGACGTCGGGTGAAGTGCGACACCAGCCGAGGCCAGACCCAGACTTTGGAATCCGGCCGACCGAAGGGCTGCCTGACGACAGGACAACCCATTTGTAAGGACTGCAGATGCATCCTTGAAGGACATCTAGGCTAAAACCCTAATGACAAAAACTTTCTCCCTCCTGGCTATAGTACACTGCTCCTTGACCGCCAAAAGAAAAAGGGTGGTGGAGTTTCCATTGTTTACTATAACCACCTTACTCTGACAACTCCTAATAAAACTATCCCTGACAGCCAAACTTGTACTTAACACCCATACCACCATCGCAATAGTAGCAATCTACAATCTCCCAACTTACCCCTGCTGGAAACACATTCTCTCTTACTTCTCTCAACATATTCCTAATGAAACCATTATTCTTGGTGATGTTAATATTAATTGGCTTACTCTCTGTACCCCAAGTTCTTCCTTACACATCAACCTATATGGCTTTACTCAACTAATAAAATTCGTTGACCAGGTTGGACGTGGATTTTCTTCTGTTTTTTACTCAACTTATCACTGATGCCACCCATACCAACAACTCCCATACACACAGCACCCTTACTGACTGGATTCTAGTCTCTCATCCCTCTAAATATCACAATCCTGAAACCCTTCCCAATCCACTAAGTGATCACTCCCCAATAAAAGTACTTAGATATATCCCTCACTTTACTAAACGGCATAGATTTATCACATGCCGCAAGCTTACTAACTTCCATCCTGACACCTTCAAATCTCTTCTCTCTAAAGTTAGCTGGAATGCCTTTAATCAACTCCCCCTTGACAATGTATCCTGTCTTTTAACTCCACCTTTCTCAGTATTCTTGACTCACTTGCTCCACTTCGCACAGTCCGTATTAAATCTAATATATCTCCATGGCTATCAAATTCCACCCGCATCCTAATGAAAAATAGAGACAGAGCATGGAAAACATGGACCAAGCTTTTGACAGTCTCTTAACCTCTCCTTCTGCACAAATTAACCAACCTTAACTTCTCTCCTGCTACTGTTGCATGGTTTTCCAGCTACCTCACTGACAAATCTCAAGCAGTGAAGTGGAAATCTGCACCCTCACCTCCTCTCCCAGTTAAAGTGGGTGTCCCTCAGGGTTCCATCCTTGGTCCACTACTTTTCCACAGCTTCAGTAATCTTCTTTATTCTTCCTGTCCTCAGTCATCACTGGTCCAATACGCTGACTCTACTGTCATCACTATTGCTGACTCTCCCTCCAAAACTCATCTCTACAACACAGACTTCCTTTAACTCAGTTGAAAACTGGCTCTCTGATAACCAGCTTATCCTTAACCCCCCCCCCCAAAAAAAAACTAAGCTACTGCTTTTACTTCCTAAAAACTACAACCACATTATTTCCATTTTTACAATCCTGTCCCTCAATAACGCACATATTGAGTTGGAAACTAGCAATAAACTCCTTGGTGTCATCATTGATGATCAACTTAAAATTCGATCTACACATTAACAATTGTATCAAGAAGACTCATCAAAAACTAGGGCTCCTCTACCGCAACAAAAAGTTTCTCTCTGAAGCTAAAGTAACTTTCTCCTATGCCTACCTCCTACCAAGTCTATTTTATGGCTCTCAAATTCTTATTTCCCTCAACTAGACAATCTTTGCCAAACTTGAATCTACCTACAAGAAGTTAGCCAAATTTGCAGCACACCAAACTTGCATGTCACATCACTGTCTCTCACTCA